>NW_026867521.1:349236-359236 GCF_020745735.1 Hemiscyllium ocellatum
AGGTTTCATTTAGTGGGAGTTGGGGTCCAGGTGGCAGGGTTTAGGGGGTTCATGTGAGAGTTTAGGGGATTAATTTTGGGGCTTAGGGTTAGTGTGGGAGTTTTGGGGCTAATGGGGTTTGGGGAGTTCAGGGGTTAATGTGGAGGTTTAGGAGTTAATGTGAAGTGGAGGGGTTAATGTGGGATGTGGGGGTTAATGTGGGATGTGGGGGGTTAATGTGGGGGTTTAGGGGTTAATGTGGGGTGTAGGGGTTAATGTGGGATGTAGGGGATTAATGTGGGGGTTTAGGGGTTAATGTGGGATGTAGGGGTTAATGTGGGATGTAGGGGGTTAATGTGGGGGGTTGGGGGTTAATGTGGGGGTTCAGGGGGTTAATGTGGGGGTTTAGGGGTTAATGTGGAGTTTAGAGGTTAATGTGGGGGTTTAGGGAGTTAGTGTGGGGTGTAGGGGGTTAATGTGGGGGTATAGGGGTTAATGTGGGGGTTTAGAAGTTAATTGTGGGGGTTTAGAGGTTAATGTGGGGAGTAGGGGTAAATGTGGAGTGTAGGGGGTTAATGTGGGGTTTAGGGGTTAATGTGGGGTGTAGGGGGTTAATGTAGGGTGAGGGGGTTAATGTGGGGTTTAGGGGGTTAATTGTGGGGGTTTAGAGGTTAATGTGGGGGTTAAGGGGTTAATGTGGGGTTTAGGGGGTTAATTGTGGGTTGTAGGGGTTAATGTGGGGTGTAGGGGTTAATGTGGAGTTTAGAGGTTAATGTGGGGGTTTAGGGGGTTAATATGGGGGTTTAGGGGTTAATGTGGAGTTTAGAGGTTAATGTGGGGGTTTAGGGAGTTAGTGTGGGGTGTAGGGGGTTAATGTGGGGGTATAGGGGTTAATGTGGGGGTTTAGAAGTTAATTGTGGGGGTTTAGAGGTTAATGTGGGGTGTAGGGGGTTAATGTGGGGTGTAGGGGGTTAATGTGGGGTTTAGGGGTTAATGTGGGGGTTTAGGGGGTTAATTGTGGGGGTTTAGAGGTTAATGTGGGGGTTAAGGGGTTAATTGTGGGGTGGAGGGGTTAATGTGGGTGTAGGGGTTAATGTGGGGGTTAAGGGGGTTAATTGTGGGGTGGAGGGGTTAATGTGGGATGTAGGAGTTAATGTGAGGTGTAGGGGGTTAATGTGAGGTGTAGGGGGTTAATGTAGGGTGAGGGGGTTAATGTGGGGGTTTAGGGGGTTAATTGTGGGGGTTTAGAGGTTAATGTGGGGGTTAAGGGGGTTAATTGTGGGGTGGAGGGGTTAATGTGGGGTGTAGGGGTTAATGTGGGGTGTAGGGGGTTAATATGAGGTGTAGGGGGTTAATGTGGGGTGAGAGGGTTAATGTGGGGTGTAGGGGGTTAATGTTGGGGTTTAGGTATTGGAAAAGATTTAGGGTTAAATTGAGGGGAACGTTTCAGATAGTGTTCGAGGTGTGGATGAGAGTCAGGGTCAAAGGTGAGGGGTAAGGCCAAGATCTGGCTGTGGGAGGGCATTAAGTCTCAGTGTTGGGGTCAGGGGTCAGGGGTCAGAGTCAGGGTGGGGTAACTCGTCATGGGGTTGGGGGTAAGGCATGGAGTATTGGTGCAGGGACGTTGATTAGGGTTGGGGTCAGGGGTCAGGGTGATCCCAGTAAAGTGTCCAGGAGTCAGAGGGGATTTGGCTCAGGGGGCGAGGGGAGGGCAGGAGGTGGGAGAGGCTGGGTGGGTGGGCTGGGGGGTCTCAGCCACTTACCGGGAATCGGGGTCTTTGCGGTCTGTGTCTGATTCACACTGAAAGACAAAAGGTTTACAGTGTAGAGGGAGCTTTACTCTGTATCTAACCCCGTGCTGTTCCTGTCCCTGGGAGTGTTTGATGGGGGGACAGTGTAGAGGGAGCTTTACTCTGTATCTAACCCCGTGCTGTCCCTGTCCCTGGAGTGTTTGATGGGGGGACAGTGTAGAGGGAGCTTTACTCTGTATCTAACCCGTGCTGTCCCTGTCCTGGGAGTGTTTGATGGGGGGACAGTGTAGAGGGAGCTTTACTCTGTATCTAACCCCGTGCTGTCCCTGTCCCTGTCCCTGAGGGTGTTTGATGAGGGGACAGTGTAGAGGGAGCTTTACTCTGTATCTAACCCCGTGCTGTTCCTGTCCCTGGGAGTGTTTGATGGGGGGACAGTGTAGAGGGAGCTTTACTCTGTATCTACCCCGTGCTGTCCCTGTCCCTGTCCCTGGGAGTGTTTGATGGGGGGACAGTGTAGAGGGAGCTTTACTCTGTATCTAACCCGTGCTGTCCCTGTCCCTGGGAGTGTTTGATGGGGGGACAGTGTAGAGGGAGCTTTACTCTGTATCTAACCCCGTGCTGTCCCTGTCCCTGGGAGTGTTTGATGGGGGGACAGTGTAGAGGGAGCTTTACTCTGTATCTAACCCCGTGCTGTCCCTGTCCCTGGGAGTGTTTGATGGGGGGACAGTGTAGAGGGAGCTTTACTCTGTATCTAACCCGTGCTGTCCCTGTCCCTGGGAGTGTTTGATGGGGGGACAGTGTAGAGGGAGCTTTACTCTGTATCTAACCCCGTGCTGTCCCTGTCCCTGGGAATGTTTGATGGGGGGACAGTGTAGAGGGAGCTTTACTCTGTATCTAACCGTGCTGTCCCTGTCCCTGGGAGTGTTTGATGGGGGGACAGTGTAGAGGGAGCTTTACTCTGTATCTAACCCGTGCTGTCCCTGTCCCTGGGAATGTTTGATGGGGGGACAGTGTAGAGGGAGCTTTACTCTGTATCTAACCCCGTGCTGTCCCTGTCCCTGGGGGTGTTTGATGGGGGGACAGTGTAGAGGGAGCTTTACTCTGTATCTAACCCCGTGCTGTCCCTGTCCCTGGGGGTGTTTGATGGGGGGACAGTGTAGAGGGAGCTTTACTCTGTATCTAACCCCATGCTGTCCCTGTCCCTGGGGGTGTTTGATGGGGGGACAGTGTAGAGGGAGCTTTACTCTGTATCTAACCCCATGCTGTCCCTGTCCCTGGGGGTGTTTGATGGGGGGACAGTGTAGAGGGAGCTTTACTCTGTATCTAACCCCGTGCTGTCCCTGTCCCTGGGGGTGTTTGATGGGAGGACAGTGTAGAGGGAGCTTTATTCTGTATCTAACCCCGTGCTGTCCCTGTCCCTGGGGGTGTTTGATGGGGGGGACAGTGTAGAGGGAGCTTTACTCTGTATCTAACCCCATGCTGTCCCTGTCCCTGGGGGTGTTTGATGGGGGGACAGTGTAGAGGGAGCTTTACTCTGTATCTAACCCGTGCTGTCCCTGTCCCTGGGGGTGTTTGATGGGGGGACAGTGTAGAGGGAGCTTTACTCTGTATCTAACCCCGTGCTGTCCCTGTCCCTGGGGGTGTTTGATGGGGGGGACAGTGTAGAGGGAGCTTTACTCTGTATCTAACCCCATGCTGTCCCTGTCCCTGGGGGTGTTTGATGGGGGACAGTGTAGAGGGAGCTTTACTCTGTATCTAACCCCGTGCTGTCCCTGTCCCTGGGGGTGTTTGATGGGGGGGACAGTGTAGAGAGGGTGTTCCATTGAACAGGGTGGAGGCAGTGGTGCAGATTATGAGAGATGAACCTTATCTTGAACCTTACCTTGCAGACTTCCCACATTTAAATTTCTTACCTGTGAATATAAAATGAACAGGTGCCTGGGTTAAGGTCGTGTCCGAGGGAGAAATCTACACAGAGCTGCGTTCTGTGTTGTCACCTCAGTCTTGTTGAATACAATCTGTGAATCTGCGTCTGAGACGCCTTGATCCAGCGAAATACTATCATTTCGAAAACCGTTTCTGGGTCTCCAAGTTAGGAGAGTGTTCACTGACACAGAGAGTCCTCACTGGACATCCATCGACCCATCTCCTCTCTCACACACTGAGTTACAAACTTCCTCAGGGATACCTTCACATTCATCCGTTTATTCTTGGATTGGAATTCATTTTTGCTGCTGTCAGCTCCCACAGGTATCACAAAACTCACCACTCCCCCTGACTCAGCACTGACCCTCCGACAGTGCCCACTCCCTCGGCACTGACCCTCCGACACTGCCCGCTCCCTCAGCACTGACCCTCCGACAGTGCCCACTCCCTCAGCACTGACCCTCCGACAGTGCCCACTCCCTCAGCACTGACCCTCCGACAGTGCCCACTCCCTCAGCACTGACCATCCGACAGTGCCCACTCCCTCAGCACTGACCCTCCGACAGTGCCCACTCCCTCAGCACTGACCCCCCCAACAGTGCCCACTCCCTCAGCACTGACCCTCTGACAATGCCCACTCCCTCAGCACTGACCCTCCGACAGTGCCCGCTCCCTCGGCACTGACCCTCCAACAGTGCCCGCTCCCTCAGCACTGACCTCCGACAGTGCAGCACTCCCTCAGCACTGACCCCCCGACAGTGCCCAATCCCTCAGCACTGACCCCCTGACAGTGCCCACTCCCTCAGCACTGACCCCCGACAGTGCCCACTCCCTCAGCACTGACCCTCCGATAGTGCCCACTCCCTCAGCACTGACCCCCCGACAGTGCCCAATCCCTCAGCACTGACCCCCCGACAGTGCCCACTCCCTCAGCACTCACCCTCCGACAGTGCCCACTCCCTCAGCCCTGACCCTCCGACAGTGCCCACTCCCTCAGCACTGACCCTCCGACAGTGCCCACTCCCTCAGCACTGACCCTCTGACAGTGCCCACTCCCTCAGCCCTGACCCTCCGACAGTGCCACTCCCTCAGCACTGACCCCGTGTGGATAACACTGGGATTCAGCGTGTTCAGGTGTAACACTGAAACCAAGAGCCACGTTCTGTGGATGTGGGAAAATGTAACGGAAACCCAAACTGCTGGGGAAACTCAGCAGGTCTGGCAGCGTCTGTGGAGAGAGAAACCGAGATAATATCTTGGGCTCTTGAGGAAGCTGATGTGGATCTGAAACATCGGCTCTGCTCCTCTCTGATGCTCTCTGACCTGCTGAGTTTCTGCAGGAGGTTCAGTTGTTTCTCGTCGTGTTGGTGATATATTGGTGGGTTTTGATATCAGTCCTGAACTGATGTTGTTTACGAATTAGTAACGAGGGACCTTGGGGAGTACAGATTTCACATTTCACAACCCAGTCAGTGACTCATCAGCAGGGCATCCCCTTTACAGATTAACACGTTTGTTTTGAGCTGATCTGGGTCGGGTTATTCAGAAGGCGGACGGTGTGATGGCTTTCATTCGCGGGGGATTGAGTTTAAGAGCGGCGAGGTCCTGCTGCAGCTCTACACAGCCCTGGTTAGACCACACCGGGAATATTGTGTCCAGTTCTGGTCACCTCATTATAGGAAGGATGTGGAAGGTTTAGAGAGGGTGCAGAGGGGATTTCCAGGATGCTGCCTGGATTGGAGGGTGTGTCTGATGGGGAAAGGTGGAGGGAGCGAGGACTTTTCCCATTGGAGTGTAGAAGGATGAGAGGGGGACTTGACAGAGGGTGACAAGACGATGAGAGACAGAGACAGAGCGGATAACCTTTCCCCAGGGTGGGGATGTCTATCACCGAGGGGGGGGCAGGATGTTCAGGTGATTGGAGGAAGGTTTCGGGGTGATGTCAGAGGGAGGGTCTTCACACAGAGAGTGGGGGGTGGGGGGGGATACACTGCCAGTGGTGGGAGCAGAGTCAGAGACATGAGGGACATTGAAGCGACTCTTGGATAGGCCCATGGGTGACGTTACAGTGAAGGGGATGGAGGTTAGTCTGACCATAGAGGAGGATAGAAGGCTAGCACAACATCGAGGGCCGAAGGGCCTGCACTGTGCTGGACTGTTCCAAGTTCTATGTTTTATGTCTATATACAGCCGAGATCCGGTCAATCTCCAGGCTTGTGCTAACATGTGGCAGGACTCAGGGGTGTGACGCTGGGATAACGCAGCCAGACAGGCAGCATCCGAGGAACCGGAGAATCGATGTTTCCAGCATAAACCCTTCACCAGGAAAAGGGGAGGGGGTGGGGGATTGGGGGGGGGGACGGTAGCTGACAGTGCAACAGGTGAATGGGGGGGTGGGGTAAAGGTGATAGGTCAGAGGGGAGGGTGGTGGAGTGGGAAGGGGCAGGTAGGACAGGTCATGGGGAGCTGGAAGTTTGGAACTAGGGTGAGGTGGGGGAAGGGGAAATGAGGAAGCTGTTGAAGTCCACATTGATGCCCTGGGGTTGGAGTGTTCCGAGGCGGAAGATGAGGCGTTCTTCCTCCAGGCGTCTGGTGGTGAGGGAGCGGCGGTGAAGGAGGCCCAGGACCTCCATGTCCTCGGCAGAGTGGGAGGGGGAGTTGAAATGTTGGGCCACGGTGTGGTTGATTGGCGCGGGGTGTCCCGGAGATGTTCCCTGAAGCGCTCTGCTAGGAGGCGCCCAGTCTCCCCAATGTAGAGGAGACCGCATCGGGAACAACGGATACAATAAATGATATTGGTGGATGTGCAGGTAAATTTCTGTCAGATAGAGTCATGGAGCTGTAACAGCACAGAAACAGGCCCTTCGGCCCATCCCGTCCATGCTGACCCAGATATCCCAACCAAATCTAGTCCCACCTGCCAGCACCCGGCCCATATCCCTCCAAATCCTTCCTATCCATGTCCCCATCCAGATGCCTCTTAAATGTTGTCATTGTACCAGCCCCCACCACATCCTCTGGCAGCTCATCCCATACACGTACCACCCTCTGGGGGAATAAGTTGCACCTTAGGTCTCTTTTATATCTTTCCCCTCTCACCCTAAACCTATGCCCCTCTAGTTCTGGACTCCCCACCCCAGGGGGAAAAGACCTTGTCTATTTACCCTCTCCATGCCCCTCATGATTTTATAAACCTCTATAAGGTCACCCCTCAGCCTCCGACGCTCCAGGGAAAACAGCCCCAGCCTGTTCAGCCTCTCCCTGTAGCTCAGACCCTCCAACCCTGGCAACATCCTTGTCAATCTTTTCTGAACCCTTTCAAGTTTCACAACATCTTTCCGATAGGAAGGAGACCAGAATTGCACCCAATATTCCAACAGTGGCCTAACCAATGTCCTGTACAGCCGCAACATGACCCTCCTAACCAATGTCCTGGAGAGATGAGCACTGGGAGACAGGATAGAGAGAGGATTTCTCTGGAGTTAGTTTGAATTCACACTTACTCAAAGCGATGATAATTCCAGCCACAAACATGACCACGGCCAGAATAAGACCGGTTGTTCGCAAAGTATCGTAATCTGTGAAGAGATGAAATCACGGTGAGGAACATGAGGGACGCTGACTCCTCGTCTGAGCTGATGTGTAATACGCAGCGAGGTGACTTGCATCAAGGAATTTGGACACAGCAAGATCCCACACACAGCCAGGGAGTGGAGGTAGAGTAACGAGGAGCGAATACTGGGCCCTGGACGGGAGAGGTCAGCTCTCTCACTCTTTATGATCATCATCAGGAAATATCACTCAGGTTCAACACAGAGTCGGCCGCTCCCCCAGCACTGACCCTCCGACAGTGCTCACTCCCTCCGCACTGACCCTCCGACAGTGCCCACTCCCTCAGCACTGACCCTCCGACAGTGCCCACTCCCTCAGCACTGACCCTCCGACAGTGCCCACTCCCTCAGCACTGACCCTCCGACAGTGCCCACTCCCTCAGCACTGACCCTCCGACAGTGCAGCGCTCCCCCAGCACTGACCCTCCGACAGTGCCCACTCCCTCAACACTGACCCTCTGACAGTGCAGCGCTCCCCCAGCACTGACCCTCCGACAGTGCCCACTCCCTCAGCACTGACCCTCCGACAGTGCCCACTCCCTCAGCACTGACCCCTTGACAGTGCCCACTCCCTCAGCATTGACCTCCGACAGTGCCCACTCCCTCAGCACTGACCCTCCGACAGTGCCCACTCCCCCAGCACTGACCCTCCGACAGTGCCCACTCCCCCAGCACTGACCCTCCGAGAGCGCCCACTCCCTCAGCACTGACCCTCCTACAGTGCCCACTACCTCAGCACTGACCCTCCGACAGTGCCCACTCCCTCAGCACTGACCCTCCGACAGTGCCCACTACCTCAGCACTGACCCTCCGACAGTGCCCACTCCCTCAGCACTGACCCTCCAACAGTGCCCACTACCTCAGCACTGACCTCCGACAGTGCCCCCTCCCTCAGCACTGACCCTCCGACAGTGCCCACTCCCCCAGCACTGACCCTCCGACAGCGCCCACTCCCTCAGCACTGACCCTCCTACAGTGCCCACTACCTCAGCACTGACCCTCCGACAGTGCCCACTCCCTCAGCACTGACCCTCCGACAGTGCCCACTACCTCAGCACTGACCCTCCGACAGTGCCCACTCCCTCAGCACTGACCCTCCGACAGTGCCCACTACCTCAGCACTGACCCTCCGACAGTGCCCCTCCCTCAGCACTGACCCTCCGACAGTGCCCACTCCCTCAGCACTGACTCTCCGACAGTGCCCACTACCTCAGCACTGACTCTCCGACAGTGCCCACTCCCTCAGCACTGACCCTCCGACAGTGCCCACTCCCTCAGCACTGACCCCTTGACAGTGCCCACTCCCTCAGCATTGACCCTCCAACAGTGCCCACTCCCTCAGCATTGACCTCCGACAGAACCCACTCCCTCAGCATTGACCTCCGACAGTGCCCACTCCCTCAGCACTGACCCCTTGACAGTGCCCACTCCCTCAGCATTGACCTCCGACAGTGCCCACTCCCTCAGCACTGACCCCCGACAGTGCTCACTCCCTCAGCATTGACCCTCCGACAGTGCGGCACTCCCTCCGCACTGACTCTCCGACAGAGCCCACTCCCTCAGCACTGACCCTCTGACAGTGCGGCGCTCCCTCAGCATTGACCCTCCGACAGTGCCCGCCCCTCAGCACTGACCCTCCGACAGTGTAGCAAGTGTGAGTCTGTGTGAGAGAGTATGCGTGTGAGTGTGTGTGTTAGTGTGTGTGTGTGTGAGTGTGTGTGTATGAGTGTGTGTGTTGGTGTGTGAGTGTGTGTAAGTCGGTGAGTGTGTGTGTGAGTGTGTGTGTGTTTGTGTGTGGGTGTATGAGTGTGTGTGTGTATGTGTGAGAGAGTGTGTGTGTGAGTGTGTGTGTAAGGTGTGTGTCTGTGAGAGAGTGTGTGTGTATGAGTGTGTGTGTGTGAGAGTGTTGGTGTGTGAGTGTGTGTGTGTGTGTGTAAGTGTGTGTGTGAGTGTGTGTGTGTTGGTGTGTGTGTGAGTGTGTGTGTGTTGGTGTGTGTATGTGTTGGTGTGTGTGTGCAGGTGTGTTGGTGTGTGTGTGAGTGTGTGTGTGAGAGTGTGTGTGAGAGTGTGTGTGTGAGTGTGTGTGTGTTGGTGTGTGAGTGTGTGTGTGTGTGTGTGTAAGTGTGTGTGTGTTGGTGTGTGTGTGAGTGTGTGTGTTGTTGTGTGTATGTGTTGGTGTGTGTGTGCAGGTGTGTTGGTGTGTGTGAGTGTGTGTGAGATGTGTGTGTGTGTGTTGGTGTGTGTGAGTGTGTGTGAGTGTGTGCGTGAGTGTGTGTGTGTGTGTGTGAGTGAGTGTGTGTGTAGGTGTGTTGGTGTGTGTGTGTGTTGGTGTGTGTTGGTGAGTGTGAGTGTGTCAGTGGGTCCTTACCGTATGTGAACTGCTCCTGATTGCTGGAGGTCACTGTGGATTGAAGAGAGAGATCACTCAGTGAGTCGTTCCTGGGTCCCGGGTCCCGGGTGGTGTTGAGCTGATGGTGTCTCCATCCCACTGCAGCCTGACCCCTGGCCTGTGCCTGTGATTACCTGCAGGCCCTACTCCCAGGCCAGCCTGCTGTGTCTGTGTCCAACCTTCGGCCCTCTCCTCACTGCCTGCCCCTCTCCCCTTCCCACTCTGTGCTCTTCTCTCTCTCTCTCTCCATTCGGCCCCTCTGTCCCTGCTGCTATCATCTCTCTCTTCCTTTCCCACTCTGTGATGTTCTCTCTCTCTCTCTCTCTCTCTATCTCCCTATCTCA
>NW_026867521.1:364236-401736 GCF_020745735.1 Hemiscyllium ocellatum
ACACACTCCAGCAAAAAACACACGCTCCTGGGAAAACCCAGAGAGGGAGGGAGGGAGGGGAAGGCAGGGACAGAGCAGAGGGAGAAACGCTCGACAAATCGTACCACAGGGAGTGCAGCACTGTCGGAGGGTCAGTGCTGAGGGGAGTGGGCACTGTCAGAGGGTCAGTGCTGAGGGGAGTGGGCACTGTCGGAGGGTCAGTGCTGCGGGGGTGGGCACTGTCGGAGGGTCAGTGCTGAGGGAGTGGGCACTGTTGGAGGGTCAGTGCTGAGGGAGTGGGCACTGTCGGAGGGTCAGTGCTGAGGGAGTGCAGCACTGTCAGAGGGTCAGTGCTGAGGGAGTGCAGCACTGTCGGAGGGTCAGTGCTGAGGGATTGGGCACTGTCGGAGGGTCAGTGCTGAGGGAGTGCCGCACTATTGGAGGGTCAGTGCTGAGGGAGTGGGTACTGTCGGAGGGTCAGTGCTGAGGGAGTGCCGCACTATTGGAGGGTCAATGCTGAGGGAGTGGGCACCGTCGGAGGGTCAGTGCTGAGGGAGTGGGCACTGTCTGAGGGTCAGTGCTGAGGGAGTGGGCACTGTCGGAGGGTCAGTGCTGAGGGAGTGAGCACTGTTGGAGGGTCAGTCCTGAGGGAGTGGGCGCTGTCGGAGGGTCAGTCCTGAGGGAGTGGGTGCTGTCGGAGGGTCAGTGCTGAGGGAGTGGGGGCTGTCGGAGGGTCAGTCCTGAGGGAGTGGGCGCTGTCGGAGGGTCAGTGCTGAGGAAGTGGACACTGTCAGAGGGTCAGTGCTGAGGGTGTGGGCACTGTCGGAGGGTCAGTGCTTAGGAAGTGGGCACTGTCAGGGGGTCAGTGCTGAGGGAGTGGGCACTGTCGGAGGGTCAGTGCCGAAGGAGTGGGCACTGTCGGAGGGTCAGTGCTGAGGGAGTGGGCACTGTCGGAGTGTCAGTGCTGAGGGAGTGCCGCACTGTCGGACGGTCAGTCTTGAGGGAGTGGGCACTGTCGGAGTGTCAGTGCTGAGGGAGTGGGCACTGTCGGAGGGTCAGTGCTGAGGGAGTGGGCTCTGTTGGAGGGTCAGTGCTGAGGGAATGCCACACTGTCGGAGGGACAGTGCTGAGGGAGTGCCGCAATGTTGGAGGGTCAGTGCTGAGGGAGTGGGCACTGTTGGAAGGTCAGTCCTGAGGGAGTGGGCGCTGTCGGAGGGTCAGTTCTGAGGGAGTGGGTGCTGTCTGAGGGTCAGTGCTGAGGAAGTGGACACTGTCAGGAGTGTCAGTTCTGAGGGCATGCCGCACTGTCGGAGGGTCAGTGCTGAGGGAATGGGCACTGTCGGATGGTCAGTGCTGAGGGAGTGGGCACTGTCGGAGGGTCAGTGCTTAGGAAGTGGGCACTGTCAGGGGGTCAGTGCTGAGGGAGTAGGCACTGTCGGAGGGTCAGTGCTGAGGGAGTGGGCACTGTCGGAGGGGCAGTGCTGAGGGAGGGGGCACTGTCGGAGGGTCAGTGATGAGGGAGTGCTGCACTGTCGGAGGGTCAGTGCTGAGGGAGTGGGCACTGTCGGAGGGTCAGTGCTGAGGGAGTGGGCACTGTCAGAGGGTCAGTGCTGAGGGAGTGGGCACTGTCGGATGGTCAGTGCTGAGGGAGTGGACACTGTCAGAGGGTCAGTGCTGAGGGTGTGGGCACTGTCGGAGGGTCAGTGCTGCGGGGGTGGGCACTGTCAGAGGGTCAGTGCTGAGGGAGTGGGCACTGTTGGAGGGTCAGTGCTGAGGGAGTGGGCACTGTCGGAGGGTCAGTGCTGAGGGAGTGCAGCACTGTCAGAGGGTCAGTGCTGAGGGAGTGCAGCACTGTTGGAGGGTCAGTGCTGAGGGAGTGGGCACTGTCGGAGGGTCAGTTCTGAGGGAATGCCGCACTGTCGGAGGGTCAGTGCTGAGGGAGTGGGCACTGTCGGAGGGTCAGTGCTGAGGGAGTGGACACTGTCAGAGGGTCAGTGCTGAGGGAGTGGGCACTGTCGGAGGGTCAGTGCTGAGGGAGTGGACACTGTCAGAGGGTCAGTTCTGAGGGAATGCCGCACTGTCGGAGGGTCAGTGCTGAGGGAGTGGGTACTGTCGGAGGGTCAGTGCTGAGGGAGTGGGCACTGTCAGGGGGTCAGTGCTGAGGGAGTGGGCACTGTCGGAGGCTCAGTGCCGAAGGAGTGGGCACTGTCAGAGGGTCAGTGCTGAGGGAGTGGGCACTGTCGGATGGTCAGTGCTGAGGGAGTGGACACTGTCAGAGGGTCAGTGCTGAGGGAGTGGGCACTGTCGGATGGTCAGTGCTGAGGGAGTGGACACTGTCGGAGGGGCAGTGCTGAGGGAGTGGGCACTGTCGGAGGGTCAGTGCTGAGGGAGTGCCGCACTGTCGGAGGGTCAGTCTTGAGGGAGTGGGCACTGTCGGAGTGTCAGTGCTGAGGGAGTGGGCACTGTTGGAGGGTCAGTGCTGAGGGAATGCATCAGTGTCGGAGGGTCAGTGCTGAGGGAGTGGGCACTGTTGGAGGGTCAGTGCTGAGGGAATGGGCACTGTCGGATGGTCAGTGCTGAGGGAGTGGGCATTGTCGGAGGGTCAGTGCTGAGGGAATGCCACACTGTCGGAGGGTCAGTGCTGAGGGAGTGCCGCAATGTTGGAGGGTCAGTGCTGAGGGAGTGAGCACTGTCGGTGGGTCAGTGCTGAGGGAGTGGGCGCTGTCGGAGGGACAGTCCTGAGGGAGTGGACACTGTCGGAGGGTCAGTGCTGAGGAAGTGGACACTGTCAGGAGGGTCAGTGCTGAGGGAGTGGGCACTGTGGGAGGGTCAGCCCTGAGGGAGTGGGCGCTGTCGGAGGGTCAGTTTTGAGGGAGTGGGTGCTGTCGGAGGGTCAGTTCTGAGGGAATGCCGCACTGTCGGAGGGTCAGTGCTGAGGGAATGGGCACTGTCGGATGGTCAGTGCTGAGGGAGTGGACACTGTCAGAGGGTCAGTGCTGAGGGTGTGGGCACTGTCGGAGGGTCAGTGCTGAGGGAGTGGGCACTGTCGGGGGGTCAGTGCTGAGGGAGTGTGCACTGTCGGAGGGTCAGTGCTGAGGGAGTCCCGCACTGTCGGAGGGTCAGTCTTGAGGGAGTGGGCACTGTCGGAGTGTCAGTGCTGAGGGAGTGGGTGCTGTCGGAGGGTCAGTACTGAGGGAGTGCCGCACTGTCGGAGGGTCAGTGCTGAGGGAACGTATCAGTGTCGGAGGGTCAGTGCTGAGGGAGTGGGCACTGTCGGAGGGTCAATGCTGAGGGAGTGGGCACTGTCGGATGGTCAGTGCTGAGGGAGTGGACACTGTCAGAGGGTCAGTGCTGAGGGAGTGGGCACTGTCAGAGAGTCAGTGCTGAGGGAGTGGGCTCTGTTGGAGGGTCAGTGCTGAGGGAATGGGCACTGTTGGATGGTCAGTGCTGAGGGAGTGGGCACTGTCGGAGGGTCAGTGCTGAGGGAGTGCCGCACTGTCGGAGGGTCAGTGCTGAGGGAGTGGGCACTGTCGGAGGGTCAGTGCTGAGGGAATGGGCACTGTCGGAGGGTCAGTGCTGAGGGAGTGGACACTGTCAGAGGGTCAGTGCTGAGGGAGTGGGCACTGTCGGAGGGTCAGTGCTGAGGGAATGGGCACTGTCGGATGCTCAGTGATGAGGGAGTGGGCACTGTTGGAGGGTCAATGCTGAGGGAGTACCGCACTGTCGGAGGGTCAGTGCTGAGGGAGTCCCACACTGTCGGAGGGTCAGTCTTGAGGGAGTGGGCACTGTCGGAGTGTCAGTGCTGAGGGAGTGGGCACTGTCGGAGGGTCAGTACTGAGGGAGTGCCGCAATGTCGGAGGGTCATTGCTGAGGGAACGCATCAGTGTCGGAGGGTCAGTGCTGAGGGAGTGGGCACTGTCGGAGGGTCAATGCTGAGGGAGTGGGCACTGTCGGATGGTCAATGCTGAGGGAGTGGGCACTGTTGGATGGACAGTGCTGAGGGAGTGGGCACTGTCGGATGGTCAGCGCTGAGGGAGTGGACACTGTCAGAGGGTCAGTGCTGAGGGAGTGGGCACTGTCGGATGGTCAGTGCTGAGGGAGTGGACACTGTCAGAGGGTCAGTGCTGAGGGAGCGCCGCATTGTCGGAGTGTCAGTGCTTAGGAAGTGGGCACTGTCGGAGGGGCAGTGCTGAGGGAGTGGGCACTGTCGGAGGGTCAGTGCTGAGGGAGTCCCGCACTGTCGGAGGGTCAGTTTTGAGGGAGTGGGCACTGTTGGAGTGTCAGTGCTGAGGGAGTGGGCACTGTCGGAGTGTCAGTGCTGAGGGAGTGGGCACTGTCGGAGGCTCTGTGCCTAGGGAGTGGGCACTATCGGAGGGGCAGTGCTGAGGGAGTGGGCACTGTCGGAGGGTCAGTGCTGAGGGAGTCCCGTGCTGTCGGAGGGTCAGTCTTGAGGGAGTGGGCACTGTCGGAGGGTCAGTGCTGAGGGAGTGGGCACTGCCGGAGGGTCAGTGCTGAGGGAGTCGGCACTGTCGGACGGTCAGTGCTGAGGGAGTGGGCACTGTCGGAGGGTCAGTGCTGAGGGAGTGGGCACTGTCGGAGGGTCAGTGCTGAGGGAGTGGGTACTGTCGGATGGTCAGTGCTGAGGGAGTGGACACTGTCAGAGGGTCAGTGCTGAGGGAGTGGGCACTGTCGGATGGTCAGTGCTGAGGGAGTGGGCACTGTCGGAGGGTCAGTGCTGAGGGTGTGGGCACTGTCGGAGGGTCAGTGCTGAGGTTGTGCTGCACTGTTGGAGGGTCAGTGCTGAGGGAATGGGCACTGTCGGAAGGTCATTGCTGAGGGAGTGTGCACTGTTGGAGGGTCAGTGCTGAGGGAGTGGGCACTGTCGGAGGGGCAGTGCTGAGGGAGTGGGCACTGTTGGAGGGTCAATGCTGAGGGAGTGCCGCACTGTCGGAGGGTCAGTCTTGAGGGAGTGGGTGCTGTCGGAGGGTCAGCGCTGAGGAAGTGGACCCTGTCAGGAGGGTCAGTTCTGAGGGAATGCCGCTCTGTCGGAGGGTCAGTGCTGAGGGAATGGGCACTGTCGGAGGGTCAGTGCTGAGGGAGTGGACACTATCAGAGAGTCAGTGCTGAGGGTGTGGGCACTGTCGGAGGGTCAGTACTTAGGAAGTGGGCACTGTCAGGGGGTCAGTGCTGAGGGAGTTTGCACTGTCGGAGGGGCAGTGCTAAGGAAGTGGGCACTGTTGGAGGGTCAGTGCTGAGGGTGTGGGCACTGTCGGAGGGTCAGTGCTGAGGGAGTCCCACACTGTCGGAGGGTCAGTCTTGAGGGAGTGGGCACTGTCGGAGTGTCAGTGCTGAGGGAGTGGGCACTGTCGGAGGGTCAGTACTGAGGGAGTGCCGCAATGTCGGAGGGTCATTGCTGAGGGAACGCATCAGTGTCGGAGGGTCAGTGCTGAGGGAGTGGGCACTGTCGGAGGGTCAATGCTGAGGGAGTGGGCACTGTCGGATGGTCAATGCTGAGGGAGTGGGCACTGTCGGATGGTCAGTGCTGAGGGAGTGGGCACTGTCGGATGGTCAGCGCTGAGGGAGTGGACACTGTCAGAGGGTCAGTGCTGAGGGAGTGGGCACTGTCGGATGGTCAGTGCTGAGGGAGTGGACACTGTCAGAGGGTCAGTGCTGAGGGAGCGCCGCATTGTCGGAGTGTCAGTGCTTAGGAAGTGGGCACTGTCGGAGGGGCAGTGCTGAGGGAGTGGGCACTGTCGGAGGGTCAGTGCTGAGGGAGTCCCGCACTGTCGGAGGGTCAGTTTTGAGGGAGTGGGCACTGTTGGAGTGTCAGTGCTGAGGGAGTGGGCACTGTCGGAGTGTCAGTGCTGAGGGAGTGGGCACTGTCGGAGGCTCTGTGCCTAGGGAGTGGGCACTATCGGAGGGGCAGTGCTGAGGGAGTGGGCACTGTCGGAGGGTCAGTGCTGAGGGAGTCCCGTGCTGTCGGAGGGTCAGTCTTGAGGGAGTGGGCACTGTCGGAGGGTCAGTGCTGAGGGAGTGGGCACTGCCGGAGGGTCAGTGCTGAGGGAGTGGGCACTGTCGGAGGGGCAGTGCTGAGGGAGTGGGCACTGTTGGAGGGTCAATGCTGAGGGAGTGCCGCACTGTCGGAGGGTCAGTCTTGAGGGAGTGGGTGCTGTCGGAGGGTCAGCGCTGAGGAAGTGGACACTGTCAGGAGGGTCAGTTCTGAGGGAATGCCGCTCTGTCGGAGGGTCAGTGCTGAGGGAATGGGCACTGTCGGAGGGTCAGTGCTGAGGGAGTGGACACTATCAGAGAGTCAGTGCTGAGGGTGTGGGCACTGTCGGAGGGTCAGTACTTAGGAAGTGGGCACTGTCAGGGGGTCAGTGCTGAGGGAGTGGGCACTGTCGGAGGGGCAGTGCTAAGGAAGTGGGCACTGTTGGAGGGTCAGTGCTGAGGGTGTGGGCACTGTCGGAGGGTCAGTGCTGAGGGAGTGGGCACTGTCGGAGGGGCAGTGCTAAGGGTGTGGGCACTGTCGGAGGGTCAGTGCTGAGGGAGTGCCGCACTGTCGGACGGTCAGTCTTGAGGGAGTGGGCACTGTCGGAGTGTCAGTGCTGAGGGAGTGGGCACTGTCGGAGGGTCAGTGCTGAGGGAGTGGGCACTGTCGGATGGTCAGTGCTGAGGGAGTGGACACTGTCAGAGGGTCAGTGCTGAGGGAGTGGGCACTGTCGGAGGGTCAGTGCTGAGGGAGTGGACACTGTCAGAGGGTCAGTGCTGAGGGAGTGGGCACTGTCGGATGGTCAGTGCTGAGGGAGTGGACACTGTCAGAGGGTCAGTGCTGAGGGAGTGGGCACTGTCGGAGGGTCAGTGCTGAGGGAGTGGACACTGTCAGAGGGTCAGTGCTGAGGGAGTGGGCACTGTCGGATGGTCAGTGCTGAGGGAGTGGACACTGTCAGAGGGTCAGTGCTGAGGGAGTGGGCACTGTCGGAGGGTCAGTGCTGAGGGAGTGGATACTGTCGGAGGGTCAGTGCTGAGGGAGTGGGCACTGTCGGAGGGTCAGTGCTGAGGGAGTGGGCACTGGCGGATGGTCAACGCTGAGGGAGTGGACACTGTCAGAGGGTCAGTGCTGAGGGAGTGGGCTCTGTCGGATGGTCAGTGCTGAGGGAGTGGGCACTGTCAGATGGTCAGTGCTGAGGGAGTGGACACTGTCGGAGGGTCAGTGCTTAGAAAGTGGGCACTGTCAGGGGGTCAGTGCCGAGGGAGTGGGCACTATCGGAGGGGCAGTGCTGAGGAAGTGGGCACTGTCAGGGGGTCAGTGCTGAGGGAGTGGGCACTGTCGGAGGCTCTGTGCCGAGGGAGTGGGCACTATCGGAGGGGCAGTGCTGAGGAGTGGGCACTGTCGGAGGGTCAGTACTGAGGGAGTGCCGCACTGTCGGAGGGTCATTGCTGAGGGAACGCATCAGTGTCGGAGGGTCAGTGCTGAGGTAGTGGGCACTGTCGGAGGGTCAATGCTGAGGGAGTGGGCACTGTCAGAGGGTCAGTGCTGAGGGAGTGGGCACTGTCAGAGGGTCAGTGCTGAGGGTGTTGGTACTGTCGGAGGGTCAGTGCTGAGGGAGTGGGCTCTGTTGGAGGGTCAGTGCTGAGGGAGTGGGCACTGTCGGATGATCAGTGCTGAGGGAGTGGGCACTGTCGGAGGGGCAGTGCTGAGGGAGTGGGCACTGTCGGAGGGTCAGTGCTGAGGGAGTGCCGCACTGTCGGAGGGTCAGTCTTGAGGGAGTGGGCACTGTTGGAGTGTCAATGCTGAGGGAGTGGGCACTGTTGGAGGGTCAGTGCTGAGGGAATGCATCAGTGTCGGAGGGTCAGTGCTGAGGGAGTGGGCACTGTTGGAGGGTCAGTGCTGAGGGAATGGGCACTGTCGGATGGTCAGTGCTGAGGGAGTGGGCATTGTCGGAGGGTCAGTGCTGAGGGAATGCCACACTGTCGGAGGGTCAGTGCTGAGGGAGTGCCGAAATGTTGGAGGGTCAGTGCTGAGGGAGTGAGCACTGTCGGTGGGTCAGTGCTGAGGGAGTGGGCGCTGTCGGAGGGACAGTCCTGAGGGAGTGGACACTGTCGGAGGGTCAGTGCTGAGGAAGTGGACACTGTCAGGAGGGTCAGTGCTGAGGGAGTGGGCACTGTTGGAGGGTCAGCCCTGAGGGTGTGGGCGCTGTCGGAGGGTCAGTTTTGAGGGAGTGGGTGCTGTCGGAGGGTCAGTTCTGAGGGAATGCCGCACTGTCGGAGGGTCAGTGCTGAGGGAATGGGCACTGTCGGATGGCCAGTGCTGAGGGAGTGGACACTGTCAGAGGGTCAGTGCTGAGGGTGTGGGCACTGTCGGAGGGTCAGTGCTGAGGGAGTGGGCACTGTCGGGGGTCAGTGCTGAGGGAGTGTGCACTGTCGGAGGGTCAGTGCTGAGGGAGTCCCGCACTGTCGGAGGGTCAGTCTTGAGGGAGTGGGCACTGTCGGAGTGTCAGTGCTGAGGGAGTGGGTGCTGTCGGAGGGTCAGTACTGAGGGAGTGCCGCACTGTCGGAGGGTCAGTGCTGAGGGAGTGGGCACTGTCGGAGGGTCAATGCTGAGGGAGTGGGCACTGTCGGAGTGTCAGTGCTGAGGGAGTGGACACTGTCAGAGGGTCAGTGCTGAGGGAGTGGGCACTGTTGGAGGGTCAGTGCTGAGGAAATGGGCACTGTTGGATGGTCAGTGCTGAGGGAGTGGGCACTGTCGGAGGGTCAGTGCTGAGGGAGTGCCGCACTGTCGGAGGGTCAGTGCTGAGGGAGTGGGCACTGTCGGAGGGTCAGTGCTGAGGGAATGGGCACTGTCGGAGGGTCAGTGCTGAGGGAGTGGACACTGTCAGAGAGTCAGTGCTGAGGGTGTGGGCACTGTCGGAGGGTCAGTGCTGAGGTTGTGCCGCACTGTTGGAGGGTCAGTGCTGAGGGAATGGGCACTGTCGGAGTGTCAGTGCTGAGGGAGTGGGTGCTGTCGGAGGGTCAGTACTGAGGGAGTGCCGCACTGTCGGAGGGTCAGTGCTGAGGGAACGTATCAGTGTCGGAGGGTCAGTGCTGAGGGAGTGGGCACTGTCGGAGGGTCAATGCTGAGGAGTGGGCACTGTCGGAGTGTCAGTGCTGAGGGAGTGGACACTGTCAGAGGGTCAGTGCTGAGGGAGTGGGCACTGTCAGAGAGTCAGTGCTGAGGGAGTGGGCTCTGTTGGAGGGTCAGTGCTGAGGGAATGGGCACTGTTGGATGGTCAGTGCTGAGGGAGTGGGCACTGTCGGAGGGTCAGTGCTGAGGGAGTGCCGCACTGTCGGAGGGTCAGTGCTGAGGGAGTGGGCACTGTCGGAGGGTCAGTGCTGAGGGAATGGGCACTGTCGGAGGGTCAGTGCTGAGGGAGTGGACACTGTCAGAGAGTCAGTGCTGAGGGTGTGGGCACTGTCGGAGGGTCAGTGCTGAGGTTGTGCCGCACTGTTGGAGGGTCAGTGCTGAGGGAATGGGCACTGTCGGATGCTCAGTGATGAGGGAGTGGGCACTGTCGGAGGGTCAGTGCTGAGGGAGTGGGCACTGTCGGAGGGGCAGTGCTAAGGGAATGGGCACTGTTGGAGTGTCAGTGCTGAGGGAGTGCGGCACTGTCGGACGGTTAGTCTTGAGGGAGTGGGCACTGTCGGAGTGTCAGTGCTGAGGGAGTGGGCACTGTCGGAGGGTCAGTACTGAGGGAGTGCCGCACTGTCGGAGGGTCACTGCTGAGGGAGTGGGCACTGTCGGAGGGTCAGTGCTGAGGGAGTGGGCACTGTCAGAGGGTCAGTGCTGAGGGAGTGGGCACTGTCGGAGGGTCAGTGCTGAGGTTGTGCCGCACTGTTGGAGGGTCAGTGCTGAGGGAATGGGCACTGTCGGATGCTCAGTGATGAGGGAGTGGGCACTGTCGGAGGGTCAATGCTGAGGGAGTGCCGCACTGTCGGAGGGTCAGTGCTGAGGGAGTGCCGCACTGTCTGACGGTCAGTCTTGAGGGAGTGGGCACTGTCGGGGAGTCAGTGCTGAGGGAGTTCCGCACTGTCGGAGGGTCAGTGCTGAGGGAGTGCCGCAATGTTGGAGGGTCAGTGCTGAGGGAGTGAGCACTGTCGGACGGTCAGTCTTGAGGGAGTGGGCACTGTCGGTGGGTCAGTGCTGAGGGAGTGGGCACTGTTGGAGGGTCAGTCCTGAGGGAGTGTGCGCTGTCGGAGGGTCAGTCCTGAGGGAGTGGGTGCTGTCGGAGGGTCTGTGCTGAGGAAGTGGACACTGTCAGGGGGTCAGTGCTGAGGGAGTGGGCACTGTCGGAGGGTCAGTGCTGAGGGAATGGGCACTGTCGGAGGGTCAGTGCTGAGGGAGTGGGCTCTGTCGGATGGTCAGTGCTGAGGGAGTGGGCACTGTCGGATGGTCAGTGCTGAGGGAGTGGACACTGTCGGAGGGTCAGTGCTTAGGAAGTGGGCACTGTCAGGGGGTCAGTGCTGAGGGAGTGGGCACTGTCGGAGGCTCTGTGCCGAGGGAGTGGGCACTATCGGAGGGGCAGTGCTGAGGGAGTGGGCACTGTCGGAGGCTCTGTGCCGAGGGAGTGGGCACTATCGGAGGGGCAGTGCTGAGGGAGTGGGCACTGTCGGAGGGTCAGTGCTGAGGGAGTGGGCACTGTCGGAGGGTCAGTACTGAGGGAGTGCCGCAATGTCGGAGGGTCATTGCTGAGGGAACGCATCAGTGTCGGAGGGTCAGTGCTGAGGGAGTGGGCACTGTCGGAGGGTCAATGCTGAGGGAGTGGGCACTGTCGGATGGTCAGTGCTGAGGGAGTGGGCACTGTCGGAGTGTCAGTGCTGAGGGAGTGGGCACTGTCGGATGGTCAGCGCTGAGGGAGTGGACACTGTCAGAGGGTCAGTGCTGAGGGAGTGGGCACTGTCGGATGGTCAGTGCTGAGGGAGTGGACACTGTCAGAGGGTCAGTGCTGAGGGAGCGCCGCATTGTCGGAGTGTCAGTGCTTAGGAAGTGGGCACTGTCGGAGGGGCAGTGCTGAGGGAGTGGGCACTGTCGGAGGGTCAGTGCTGAGGGAGTCCCGCACTGTCGGAGGGTCGGTTTTGAGGGAGTGGGCACTGTTGGAGTGTCAGTGCTGAGGGAGTGGGCACTGTCGGAGTGTCAGTGCTGAGGGAGTGGGCACTGTCGGAGGCTCTGTGCCTAGGGAGTGGGCACTATCGGAGGGGCAGTGCTGAGGGAGTGGGCACTGTCGGAGGGTCAGTGCTGAGGGAGTCACGCGCTGTCGGAGGGTCAGTCTTGAGGGAGTGGGCACTGTCGGAGGGTCAGTGCTGAGGGAGTGGGCACTGTCGGAGGGTCAGTGCTGAGGGAGTCGGCACTGTCGGACGGTCAGTGCTGAGGGAGTGGGCACTGTCGGAGGGTCAGTGCTGAGGGAGTGGGCACTGTCGGATGGTCAGTGCTGAGGGAGTGGACACTGTCAGAGGGTCAGTGCTGAGGGAGTGGGCACTGTCGGATGGTCAGTGCTGAGGGAGTGGGCACTGTCGGAGGGTCAGTGCTGAGGGAGTGGGCACTGTCGGAGGGTCAGTGCTGAGGTTGTGCTGCACTGTTGGAGGGTCAGTGCTGAGGGAGTGCCGCACTGTCGGAAGGTCATTGCTGAGGGAGTGTGCACTGTTGGAGGGTCAGTGCTGAGGGAGTGGGCACTGTCGGAGGGGCAGTGCTGAGGGAGTGGGCACTGTCGGAGGGTCAATGCTGAGGGAGTGCCGCACTGTCGGAGGGTCAGTCTTGAGGGAGTGGGTGCTTTCGGAGGGTCAGCGCTGAGGAAGTGGACACTGTCAGGAGGGTCAGTTCTGAGGGAATGCCGCTCTGTCGGAGGGTCAGTGCTGAGGGAATGGGCACTGTCGGAGGGTCAGTGCTGAGGGAGTGGACACTATCAGAGAGTCAGTGCTGAGGGTGTGGGCACTGTCGGAGGGTCAGTACTTAGGAAGTGGGCACTGTCAGGGGGTCAGTGCTGAGGGAGTGGGCACTGTCGGAGGGGCAGTGCTAAGGAAGTGGGCACTGTTGGAGGGTCAGTGCTGAGGGTGTGGGCACTGTCGGAGGGTCAGTGCTGAGGGAGTGGGCACTGTCGGAGGGGCAGTGCTAAGGGAGTGGGCACTGTTGGAGTGTCAGTGCTGAGGGAGTGCCGCACTGTCGGACGGTCAGTCTTGAGGGAGTGGGCACTGTCGGAGTGTCAGTGCTGAGGGAGTGGGCACTGTCGGAGGGTCAGTGCTGAGGGAGTGGGCACTGTCGGATGGTCAGTGCTGAGGGAGTGGACACTGTCAGAGGGTCAGTGCTGAGGGAGTGGGCACTGTCGGAGGGTCAGTGCTGAGGGAGTGGACACTGTCAGAGGGTCAGTGCTGAGGGAGTGGGCACTGTCGGATGGTCAGTGCTGAGGGAGTGGACACTGTCAGAGGGTCAGTGCTGAGGGAGTGGGCACTGTCGGATGGTCAGTGCTGAGGGAGTGGACACTGTCAGAGGGTCAGTGCTGAGGGAGTGGGCACTGTCGGAGGGTCAGTGCTGAGGGAGTGGACACTGTCAGAGGGTCAGTGCTGAGGGAGTGGGCACTGTCGGATGGTCAGTGCTGAGGGAGTGGACACTGTCAGAGGGTCAGTGCTGAGGGAGTGGGCACTGTCGGAGGGTCAGTGCTGAGGGAGTGGACACTGTCGGAGGGTCAGTGCTGACGGAATGGGCACTGTCAGAGGGTCAGTGCTGAGGGAGTGGGCACTGTCAGATGGTCAGTGCTGAGGGAGTGGACACTGTCGGAGGGTCAGTGCTTAGGAAGTGGGCACTGTCAGGGGGTCAGTGCCGAGGGAGTGGGCACTATCGGAGGGGCAGTGCTGAGGAAGTGGGCACTGTCAGGGGGTCAGTGCTGAGGGAGTGGGCACTGTCGGAGGGGCAGTGCTGAGGGAGTGGGCACTGTCGGAGGGTCAGTACTGAGGGAGTGCCGCACTGTCGGAGGGTCATTGCTGAGGGAACGCATCAGTGTCGGAGGGTCAGTGCTGAGGTAGTGGGCACTGTCGGAGGGTCAATGCTGAGGGAGTGGGCACTGTCGGATGGTCAGTGCTGAGGGAGTGGGCACTGTCAGAGGGTCAGTGCTGAGGGTGTTGGTACTGTCGGAGGGTCAGTGCTGAGGGAGTGGGCTCTGTTGGAGGGTCAGTGCTGAGGGAGTGGGCACTGTCGGAGGGTCAGTGCTGAGGGAGTGGGCACTGTCGGAGGGTCAGTGCTGAGGGAGTGGGCACTGTCGGATGGTCAGTGCTGAGGGAGTGGACACTGTCAGAGGGTCAGTGCTGAGGGAGTGGGCACTGTCGGAGGGTCAGTGCTGAGGGAGTGGGCACTGTCGGAGGGTCAGTGCTGAGGGAGTGGGCACTGTCGGAGGGTCAGTGCTGAGGTTGTGCTGCACTGTTGGAGGGTCAGTGCTGAGGGAGTGCCGCACTGTCGGAAGGTCATTGCTGAGGGAGTGTGCACTGTTGGAGGGTCAGTGCTGAGGGAGTGGGCACTGTCGGAGGGGCAGTGCTGAGGGAGTGGGCACTGTCGGAGGGTCAATGCTGAGGGAGTGCCGCACGGTCGGAGGGTCAGTCTTGAGGGAGTGGGTGCTTTCGGAGGGTCAGCGCTGAGGAAGTGGACACTGTCAGGAGGGTCAGTTCTGAGGGAATGCCGCTCTGTCGGAGGGTCAGTGCTGAGGGAATGGGCACTGTCGGAGGGTCAGTGCTGAGGGAGTGGACACTATCAGAGAGTCAGTGCTGAGGGTGTGGGCACTGTCGGAGGGTCAGTACTTAGGAAGTGGGCACTGTCAGGGGGTCAGTGCTGAGGGAGTGGGCACTGTCGGAGGGGCAGTGCTAAGGAAGTGGGCACTGTTGGAGGGTCAGTGCTGAGGGTGTGGACACTGTCGGAGGGTCAGTGCTGAGGGAGTGGGCACTGTCGGAGGGGCAGTGCTAAGGGAGTGGGCACTGTTGGAGTGTCAGTGCTGAGGGAGTGCCGCACTGTCGGACGGTCAGTCTTGAGGGAGTGGGCACTGTCGGAGTGTCAGTGCTGAGGGAGTGGGCACTGTCGGAGGGTCAGTGCTGAGGGAGTGGGCACTGTCGGATGGTCAGTGCTGAGGGAGTGGACACTGTCAGAGGGTCAGTGCTGAGGGAGTGGGCACTGTCGGAGGGTCAGTGCTGAGGGAGTGGACACTGTCAGAGGGTCAGTGCTGAGGGAGTGGGCACTGTCGGATGGTCAGTGCTGAGGGAGTGGACACTGTCAGAGGGTCAGTGCTGAGGGAGTGGGCACTGTCGGATGGTCAGTGCTGAGGGAGTGGACACTGTCAGAGGGTCAGTGCTGAGGGAGTGGGCACTGTCGGAGGGTCAGTGCTGAGGGAGTGGACACTGTCAGAGGGTCAGTGCTGAGGGAGTGGGCACTGTCGGATGGTCAGTGCTGAGGGAGTGGACACTGTCAGAGGGTCAGTGCTGAGGGAGTGGGCACTGTCGGAGGGTCAGTGCTGAGGGAGTGGACACTGTCGGAGGGTCAGTGCTGACGGAATGGGCACTGTCAGAGGGTCAGTGCTGAGGGAGTGGGCACTGTCAGATGGTCAGTGCTGAGGGAGTGGACACTGTCGGAGGGTCAGTGCTTAGGAAGTGGGCACTGTCAGGGGGTCAGTGCCGAGGGAGTGGGCACTATCGGAGGGGCAGTGCTGAGGAAGTGGGCACTGTCAGGGGGTCAGTGCTGAGGGAGTGGGCACTGTCGGAGGGGCAGTGCTGAGGGAGTGGGCACTGTCGGAGGGTCAGTACTGAGGGAGTGCCGCACTGTCGGAGGGTCATTGCTGAGGGAACGCATCAGTGTCGGAGGGTCAGTGCTGAGGTAGTGGGCACTGTCGGAGGGTCAATGCTGAGGGAGTGGGCACTGTCGGATGGTCAGTGCTGAGGGAGTGGGCACTGTCAGAGGGTCAGTGCTGAGGGTGTTGGTACTGTCGGAGGGTCAGTGCTGAGGGAGTGGGCTCTGTTGGAGGGTCAGTGCTGAGGGAGTGGGCACTGTCGGATGATCAGTGCTGAGGGAGTGGGCACTGTCGGAGGGTCAGTGCTGAGGGAGTGGGCACTGTCGGAGGTCAGTTCTGAGGGAGTGGGCACTGTCAGAGGATCCGTGCTGAGGGAATGGGCTCTGTCGGATGGTCACTGCTGAGGGAGTGGCCACTGTCGGAGGGTCAGTGCTGAGGGAGTGGGCACTGTCGGAGGGTCAGTGCTGAGGGAGTGGGCACTGTCGGGATTGTCAGGCTGGTGTGGTGTGGGTACCGTATCATCTCTCCCTCCCCCCTGCCCCCCCTGTCGGCTCCATCTGTGTTTCACTCTGTGCTCCCGTGTTCATCTGTCACCGCTCCAGAGAAAGGGGGTGTTACCCCTCGTCACTGGGGTTAGAGAGTGTGTGTGAGTGTGGGTGAATGTGTGGGGGTGTGTGTGTGTGTGTGGTTGAGTGTGGGTGTGTGTGTGAGGGTGAGTGTGTGAGTGAGTGTGGGAGCACACATACAGTCTCACTCTCACACACAGCCATTGACACAAGCACACATTGACACACACACAGTAATACATGGAGAGAGACAAACACACACATACACACTCACCCTCACACACACACACTCACGCATCAACACAGGATGGCACACACACACACGTACACACATGCTCACACATACACTCACCCACACACACAGATACACACCGACTCACACACAGACACACAGACACACCCACACACAGACACACTCACACACCCACACACCCACCCACACACACAGCCACACACCCACACAAACACATGCACACAAACACAGACACCCACACCCACACACGCGCCCACACACATGCACACAAACAGACAAACACACCCACACACACATGCACACAAACACAGACACACACACCCACCCACACACCCACACCCACCCACACACACCCACACACACACACTCACCCACACACACACCCACACCCACCCACACACACCCACACACACACCCACCCACCCACACACACCCACACACACACACCCACACCCACACACACACACACACACACACACCCACACACCCAGCCACACACCCACACAAACACAGACAGACAGACAGACACACACAATGACTCGGTCACAAATGCTCACACTCACAATCACTTATTTAACACCCTTTAATTGATCACAGAATGAATGGTACTGTTGCTAATTACAGAGTAAAACCAGGAACAAAACGTCAGCAAACTCTCAGACAGCCGTTACACTTCACCGAGACAGTGCATTGGTGTAGCGCCTGGAACAGAGCTCAGAGGAGGTGAGCCTCTGGAGGGGTGTGGAGTGGGAAAGGTCGTTGAGAAGGGGGAGGGAGAGGACCCTGAAACAGCCAGTCACCCTCTGTGACTGCTCACCCTGACCCTGACCCTAATCCTAACCCTCACCCTAACCTTCACCCTGACCCTAACCCTCTGTAACTGCCTGACCCTGACCCTGACCCTAATCCCAACCCTAACCCTAACCCTCTGTGACTGCCACACCCTGACCCTGACCCTCTATGACTGCCTCACCCTGACCCTGACCCTCACCCTGACACTAACCCTGACCATAACACTAACCCTAACCCTGACCCTAACCCTAACACTAACCCTGACCCTAACCCTAACCCTGACCCTTACCCTCTGTGACTGCCTCACCCTGACCCAAACACTGACCCTGACCCTAACTCTAACCCTGACCATTCCCCAATCCCCATTCCCCATTCCCATTCCCCAATCCCCAGACCTCATTCCCCATTCCCCATTCCCATTCCCCAATCCCCACTCCCCATTCCCCAATCCCCAGACCCCATTCCCCATTCCCCAATCCCCAGACCCCATTCCGCATTCCCCATTCCGCATTCCCCATTCCCCATTCCCCAGACCCCATTCCCCAGACCCCATTCCCCATTCCCCAATCCCCAGACCCCATTCCCCATTCCCCAATCCCCAGACCCCATTCCGCATTCCCCATTCCGCATTCCCCATTCCCCATTCCCCAGACCCCATTCCCCAGACCCCATTCCCCATTCCCCAATCCCCAGACCCCATTCCGCATTCCCCATTCCCCATTCCCCACTCCCCATTCCCCATTCCCATTCCCCAGACCCCATTCCCCATTCCCCAGACCCCATTCCCATTCCCCAATCCCCAGACCCTATTCCCCAATCCCCAGACCCTATTCCCCATTCCCCATTCCCATTCCCCATTCCCCAGACCCCATTCCCCATTCCCCATTCCCCACTCCCCATTCCCATTCCCCATTCCCCATTCCCCACTCCCCATTCCCCACTCCCCATTCCCATTCCCCAATTCCCATGCCCCATTCCCATTTCCCAATCCCCAGACCCCATTCCCCATTCCCCAATCCCCAGACCCCATTCCCCAATCCCCATTCCCCAGTCCCCATTCCCATTCCCCATTCCCCATTCTCCAATCCCCATTCCCCAGACCCCATTCCCCATTCCCATTCCCCATTCCCCAATCCCCATTCCCCAGTCCCCATTCCCCATTCCCCATTCCCTATTCCCCAATCCCCAGACCCCATTCCCCATTCCCCATTCTCCAATCCCCAATCCCCATTCCCCATTCCCCATTCCCCAATCACCATTCCCCATTCTCCAATCCCCAATCCCCATTCCCCACTCCCCAGACCCCATTCCCCATTCCCATTCCCCATTCCCCAGACCCCATTCCCCATTCCCATTTCCCAATCCCCAGACCCCATTCCCCATTCCCCATTCCCCAATCCCCAGACCCCATTCCCATTCCCCATTCCCCATTCCCCAATCCCCAGACCCCATTCCCCATTCCCATTCCCCATTCCCCAGACCCCATTCCCCATTCCCCAGTCCCCATTCCCATTCCCCATTCCCCATTCTCCAATCCCCAATCCCCATTCCCCAATCCCCAATCCCCATTCCCCAATCCCCAATCCCCAATCCCCATTCCCCAATCCCCAATCCCCATTCCCATTTCCCAATCCCCAGACCCCATTCCCCATTCCCCATTCCCCAATCCCCAGACCCCATTCCCCATTCCCCATTCCCCATTCCCATTCCCCATTCCCCATTCCCCATTCCCCGTTCCCACTCCCCATTCCCCAGACCCCATTCCCCATTCCCCAGTCCCCATTCCCCATTCCCCATTCCCCAGTCCCCATTCCCATTCCCCATTCTCCAATCCCCAATCCCCATTCCCATTCCCCATTCTCCAATCCCCATTCCCCATTCCCCAATCCCCAATCCCCATTCCCATTCCCCATTCCCCATTCCCCATTCCCCAATCCCCAATCCCCATTCCCATTCCCCATTCCCCATTCTCCAATCCCCAATCCCCAATCCCCATTCCCCATTCTCCAATCCCCAATCCCCAATCCCCATTCCCCATTCCCCACTCCCCATTCCCCACTCCCCATTCCCATTCCCCAATCCCCATTCCCCATTCCCATTTCCCAATCCCCATTCCCCATTCCCCACTCCCCATTCCCCACTCCCCATTCCCATTCCCCAATCCCCATTCCCCATTCCCCAATCCCCAGACCCCATTCCCCATTCCCATTCCCCATTCCCCAGACCCCATTCTCCATTCCCCAGTCCCCATTCCCATTCCCCATTCTCCAATCCCCAATCCCCATTCTCATTCCCCATTCTCCAATCCCCAATCCCCATTCCCCATTCCCCAATCCCCATTCCCCATTCCCCATTCTCCAATCCCCAATCCCCAATCCCCATTCCCCATTCCCCATTCCCCATTCCCCACTCCCCATTCCAATTCCCCAATCCCCATTCCCCATTCCCATTCCCCATTCCCCAGACCCCATTCCAATTCCCCAATCCCCATTCCCCATTCCCATTCCCCATTCCCCAGACCCCATTCCCCATTCCCCAGTCCCCATTCCCCATTCCCCAGTCCCCATTCCCATTCCCCATTCTCCAATCCCCAATCCCCATTCCCATTTCCCATTCCCCATTCTCCAATCCCCAATCCCCATTCCCCATTCCCCATTCCCCATTCCCCAATCCCCAGACCCCATTCCCCATTCCCCATTCCCTATTCCCCATTCTCCAATCCCCAATCCCCATTCCCCATTCCCCATTCTCCAATCCCCATTCCCCATTCCCCATTCCCCATTCCCCAATCCCCATTCCCCATTCTCCAATCCCCAATCCCCAATCCCCAATCCCCATTCCCCATTCTCCAATCCCCAATCCCCAATCCCCATTCCCCAATCCCCATTCCCCAATCCCCATTCCCCATTCTCCAATCCCCAATCCCCAATCCCCATTCCCCAATCCCCATTCCCCAATCCCCATTCCCATTCCCCATTCCCCATTCCCCATTCCCCAGTCCCCATTCCCCATTCCCCATTCCCCAGTCCCCAATCCCCATTCCCATTCCCCATTCCCCATTCTCCAATCCCCAATCCCCATTCCCCATTCCCCAGACCCCGTTCCCCATTCCCCATTCCCCATTCCCCAATTCCCATTCCCCAATTCCCTATTCCCCAATCCCCAGACCCCATTCCCCATTCCCCAATCCCCAATCCCCATTCCCCATTCTCCAATCCCCAATCCCCATTCCCCATTCCCCATTCCCCATTCCCCAGTCCCCATTCCCATTCCCCATTCTCCAATCCCCAATCCCCATTCCCATTCCCCATTCCCCATTCTCCAATCCCCAATCCCCATTCCCCATTCCCCAATCCCCATTCCCCATTCCCCATTCCCCATTCCCCAATCCCCATTCCCCATTCTCCAATCCCCAATCCCCATTCCCCATTCCCCAATCCCCATTCCCCATTCTCCAATCCCCAATCCCCATTCCCCATTCCCCATTCCCCATTCTCCAATCCCCAATCCCCATTCCCCATTCCCCAATCCCCATTCCCCATTCCCTATTCCCCAATCCCCAGACCCCATTCCCCATTCCCCAATCCCCACTCCCCATTCTCCAATCCCCAATCCCCATTCCCCATTCCCCATTCCCCATTCTCCAATCCCCAATCCCCATTCCCCAATCCCCAATCCCCATTCCCCAATCCCCATTCCCCAATCCCAATCCCCATTCCCCATTCCCTATTCCCCATTCCCCATTCCCCAATCCCCATTCCCCATTCCCTATTCCCCAATCCCCAGACCCCATTCCCCATTCCCCATTCCCCAATCCCCATTCCCCATTCTCCAATCCCCAATCCCCATTCCCCATTCCCCAATCCTCATTCCCCAATCCCCAATCCCCAATCCCCATTCCCCATTCCCCATTCCCCATTCCGCATTCTCCAATCCCCATTCCCCATTCCCCATTCCCCATTCCCCAATCCCCATTCCCCATTCCCCATTCCCTATTCCCCAATCCCCAGACCCCATTCCCCATTCCCCATTCCCCAATCCCCACTCCCCATTCCCCAATCCCCAATCCCCAATCCCCATTCCCCATTCCCCATTCTCCAATCCCCAATCCCCAATCCCCAATCCCCATTCCCCATTCCCCATTCCCCATTCTCCAATCCCCAATCCTCAATCCCCAATCCCCATTCTCCAATCCCCAATCCCCAATCCCCATTCCCCAATCCCCATTCCCCAATCCCAATCCCCATTCCCCATTCCCTATTCCCCAATCCCCAGACCCCATTCCCTATTCCCCAATCCCTAATCCCCATTCCCCATTCCCCAATCCCCATTCCCCATTCCCCATTCCCCAATCCCCAGACCCCAGACCCCATTCCCCATTCCCCAATCCCCATTCCCCATTCCCCAATCCCCAATCCCCAATCCCCAATCCCCAATCCCCATTCCCATTCCCCAATCCCCATTCCCCATTCCCCAATCCCCAGACCCCATTCCCCATTCCCCATTCCCCAATCCCCAATCCCCATTCCCCAATCCCCAGACCCCATTCCCCATTCCCCATTCCCCAATCCCCATTCCCCATTCCCCAATCCCCAATCCCCAATCCCCAATCCCCATTCCCCAATCCCCAATCCCCAATCCCCAATCCCCATTCCCCATTCCCCAATCCCCAATCCCCAATCCCCAATCCCCATTCCCCAATCCCCATTCCCCATTCCCTATTCCCCAATCCCCAGACCCCATTCCCTATTCCCCAATCCCTAATCCCCATTCCCCATTCCCCAATCCCCATTCCCCATTCCCCAATCCCCAGACCCCATTCCCCAATCCCCAGACCCCATTCCCCATTCCCCATTCCCCAATCCCCATTCCCCATTCCCCATTCCCTATTCCCCAATCCCCAGACCCCATTCTCCAATCCCCAATCCCCATTCCCCATTCCCCATTCCCCATTCCCCATTCTCCAATCCCCAATCCCCAATCCCCATTCCCCATTCCCCAATCCCCATTCCCCATTCCCTATTCCCCAATCCCCAGACCCCATTCCCCATTCCCCATTCCCCAATCCCCATTCCCCAATCCCCAATCCCCATTCCCCAATCCCCAATCCCCAATCCCCAGACCCCATTCCCCATTCCCTATTCCCCATTCCCCATTCCCTATTCCCCAATCCCCAGACCCCATTCCCCATTCCCCATTCCCCAATCCCCATTCCCCAATCCCCAATCCCCATTCCCCAATCCCCAATCCCCAATCCCCATTCCCCATTCCCCATTCCCCATTCCCCATTCCCCAATCCCCATTCCCCATTCCCCATTCCCCAATCCCCATTCCCCATTCCCTATTCCCCAATCCCCAGACCCCATTCCCCATTCCCCATTCCCCAATCCCCATTCCCCATTCTCCAATCCCCAATCCCCAATCCCCATTCCCCATTCCCCATTCCCCAATCCCCATTCCCCATTCTCCAATCCCCAATCCCCAATCCCCATTCCCCATTCCCCATTCCCCATTCCCCATTCCCCATTCTCCAATCCCCAATCCCCAATCCCCAATCCCCAATCCCCAATCCCCAGTGGATCTTATTGCAAAACTGAAATGACCGTGAACATCAGACAGGACACCCCATGACTATAGCTCAGACCGCCAGGCGCCTGGGAGGGGTGGGACGTCTGGGAGGTGAGGGACGTCTGGGAGGAGGGAGACGTCTGGGAGGGGGGAGACGTCTGGGAGGGGTGAGTCGTCTGGGAGGGGAGGGACGTCTGGGAGGGGAGAGACGTGTGGGTGGGAAAAGACGTCTGGGAGGGGGGAGACGTCTGGGAGGGGAGAGGCGTCTGGGAGGGGAGGGACGTCCGGGAGGGGAGAGTCGTCTGGGAGGGGGGAGTCGTCTGGGAGGGGAGAGACGTGTGGGAGGGAAAAGACGTCTGGGAGGGGGGAGACGTCTGGGAGGGGAGAGACGTCTGGGAGGGGGGAGACGTCTGGGAGGGGAGGGACGTCTGGGAGGGGGGAGACGTCTGGGAGGGGGGAGTCGTCTGGGAGGGGGGAGAGGTCTAGGGAGATTGGAAGATACCTTGGAGGATGAAGACCGCTGGGGGTTGGGAGATGTCAGGGAGGGGGGAGACGTCTGGGAGGAGGGAGGCGTCAGGGAGGGGGAAGATGTTGGGGAGGGGGGAGACGTCTGGGAGGGGAAAGATGTTGGGGAGGGGGTAGACGTCTGGGAGGGGGGAGGCGTCTGGGAGGGGGGAGACGTCTGGGAGGGGGGAGACGTATAGGGGGTCATGGGCAGCCCCACCCTAACGGAACACTTGCCAACGTTCCCAACTCCATCGACAGCGATGAGCTCTACCTCGGGGAAACAGCAGGAGGCGCTGTAATTGGCCGCGGTGCTCTCCGGCCCGACGGGGCGGGTCTCCAGGGTGCCGTTACCCGGGCGACTGTAAACCCTGAGGATACCCGTCCCCGAGTCAGAGAGGAGCGCCTCCAGCTGCCAGGTCGTGGAACTGCAGTTAGCGCCAGGGGACAGCGGGCAGGGATTGACCAGGCGGGTGACACTGCAGTTCGGAGACAGGAGGTCAGCGACCTGAGGGAGAGGGAGGGACAGGATTCAGGAGGGACCCGAGCACTCCCTCAGCACTGACCCTCCGACAGTGCCCACTCCCTCAGCACTGACCCTCCGACAGGGCCCACCCCCTCAGCACTGACCCTCCGACAGTGCCCACTCCCTCAGCACTGACCCTCCGACAGTGCGGCACTCCCTCAGCACTGACCCTCCGACAGTGCCCACTCCCTCAGCACTGACCCTCCGACAGTGCCCACTCCCTCAGCACTGACCCTCCGACAGTGCCCACTCCCTCAACACTGACCCTCCGACACTGCCCACTCCCTCAGCACTGACCCTCCGACAGTGCCCAATCCCTCAGCACTGACCCTCTGACAGCGCCCACTCCCTCAGCACTGACCCTCCGACAGCGCCCACTCCCTCAGCACTGACTCTCTGACAGTGCCCCCTCCCTCAGCACTGAACCTCCGACAGTGCCCACTCCCACAGCACTGACCCTCCGACAGTGCCCACTCACTCAGCACTGACCCTACGACAGTGCCCACTCCCTCAGCACTGACCCTCCGACAGTGCGGCACTCCCTCAGCACTGACCCTCTGACAGTGCCCACTCCCTCAGCACTGACCCTCCGACAGTGCCCACTCCCTCGCACTGACCCTCCGACAGTGCCCACTCCCTCAGCACTGACCCTCTGACACTGTCCACTCCCCCAGCACTGACCCTCCGACAGTGCCCACTCCCTCAGCACTGACCCTCCAACAGTGCGGCACTCCCTCAGCATTGACCCTCCGACAGTGCCCACTCCCTCAGCACTGACCCTCTGACAGTGCCCACTCCCTCAGCACTGACCCTCCAACAGTGCCCATTCCCTCAGCACTGACCCTCCAGCCGGGGCCTGAGGGTGACCCTGTGTCTCTCCCCAGTTCCCCTGACCCCCTGGTCCTGAGGGAGCGATGACACTGCCCCACGTTACCTCCTCCATCACCGTCAGGCGAACCACCTCCCGGTTAAAGTCCCCGCTGTTGGGCGATGAGGCTTCGATGGTGACGGTGAGAGTGGTTCCTGCGGGCGTTCCCGTGGGGACAGTGAATTCGGCCACACCATCCACCGTCTCACCACCCCCAATGGTCACCCTGTCACACACCGACAATACAAGGGGTCAACCGCCAGCAAACAAGCCATTCAGCCCCTCCAGCCTCCTCCTGGCCCACCCCACCAACTCCTCCATCTACCACCAAACACGATCCCCGTCTCTCCCCCTCACCCTGATTTACTCATTCCCCTCCACTCGGTCTCTAACCCCGTGCTGTCCCTGTCCCTGGGAGTGTTTGATGGGGGGACAGTGTAGAGGGAGCTTTACTCTGTATCTAACCCCGTGCTGTCCCTGTCCCTGGGAGTGTTTGATGGGGGGACAGTGTAGAGGGAGCTTTACTCTGTATCTAACACCGTGCTGTCCCTGTCCCTGTGAGTGTTTGATGGGGGGACAGTGTAGAGGGAGCTTTACTCTGTATCTAACCCCATGCTGTCCCTGTCCCTGGGAGTGTTTGATGGGGGGACAGTGTAGAGGGAGCTTTACTCTGTATCTAACCCCGTGCTGTCCCTGTCCCTGGGAGTGTTTGATGGGGGGACAGTGTAGAGGGAGCTTTACTCTGTATCTAACCCCGTGCTGTCCCTGTCCCTGGGAGTGTTTGATGGGAGACAGTGTAGAGGGAGCTTTACTCTGTATCTAACCCCGTGCTGCCCCTGTCCCTGGTAGTGTTTGATGGGGGACAGTGTAGAGGGAGCTTTACAGTGTATCTAACCCTGTGCTGGGTCTGTACCTGGACGGATTGACGCGTTGAGTCCAGTTTCGGTCATTCCTGACGATGAGATAGTACGTCGTAGACGGAGCGTCTGATTGGAGGGTAAACGTTACCCCCAGTGGCCCTCCCGGTTGGACCGTCTCGTTCTCCTGGACCTGAGGGAGGGACAGACCGTCAGAGGGGCAGAGACCTGTGGACTGAGCTGGAGCTCTGCCTCTGGCTCCATGTCCCTGCGCTCACCCCAGTCCCAACAACATCAGCACATCGGGTCAGCAACAGGCCATTCTGCCCTCCCAGACTAGCCCACCGTTCCGTCAGGTCGCGGCCGATCAGCCCCTCGCTGGAACCCTACCCCCTCGCCACACCTCCTCTCAGCCCTCGGGATTGTGAACATCCATCCACCTCGTTCACAAATAGTTTCATTTGTATATCCGCTAGTCGTCTCTGGACAGCAGAATCCTGGACCCCCCCCAGGAAAAGTATACTCACTGTATCCGGAGTCCCTTTATTCTGTAACTACCTCCCTTCGTTCCAGACTCCCCTCCATTCCCTACGCCCCCATCTCATGGGAGCGTTATCTCAGCCGTGCGCCTTCCCCGATTCCCCTCGGAATCTTGCCTGTTTCTGTAAGACCCCTCCTCATTCGTCCAATCGCTGAGGAGTCAAAGTCAACTCCTTCGTCCCAGAAACCAGTCTCGCTAATCTCTCTGGAACTGCCTGCATTGCTGTGGCTTCCTTTGTGAAGTATGGGGCCCTGCGCTGTACCCAGTAACCCAGGTACTGTCTCACCAGCACCCTGTGTAACTGGAACAAACCCCGCCCCCCCACTTAAACTCTAACCCCCCTCCCCATAAAGTCTCCTTCATCACTTGCTGCATCTACATGCTAACTTTCTGAGGCTCTCACTTTAACATCCAGGATCCGGGGGAGTGAGAGGGAGAGAGTGTGCTTCCAGTCAGTCTCCACACCTACAGACTCAATTTCACCACTCAATGTTCGTACATTAACATTTTGCTGAAAACAGGGAGCCCTGGAGGGAGTGGAAGAGACGAGGAGACAGAACAAGTGAGGAACTGAGAGAGAGAGAGAGAGAGAGACAGAGACAGACAGACAGACAGAGAGGGTGAGAGACAGAGAGATGGAGGGAGATAGACAGAGGGAGAGACAGAGAGAGGAGAGAGGGATAGAGAGAGAGAGAGTAAGGGAGAGAGAGAGGGATAGAGGGATAGAGGGAGAGACACAGAGGGAGAGGGTGAGAGAGAGGATGAGAGAGAGAGAGAGGGGGAGAGAGAGAGACAGAGAGAGAGAGAGAGACAGAGAGAGAGAAAGCGGGGAGGGGTGGAAGGGGGTAGGGGGGTGGGGGTGGAGACCATCTTCAAACAGGGACATGACCCTAAGGTATATGTGACCCATCACTCCAGTGCTGTGTGTGCGTGCGTGCGTGTGCTTGTGCGTGTGTGTGCGTGTGTGCGTGCGTGTGCGTGTGTGTGTGTGCGTGTGCGTGTGTGTGTGCGTGTGCGTGTGTGTGTGCGTGTGCGTGTGTGCGTATGCGTGTGTGCGTGCGTGTGCGTGTGTGTGCGTGTGCGTGTGCGTGTGTGTGTGGGATCCTGCTGTGCACTGATACCCTGCTCCTTTCCCCCTCCCGCCCCCTGATTGAAGGAAGGTTACGACGGGCTCCAAGGCTCTGGAGGGACGGAAGGTTCTGGAATGACAGGAGTTGGGGGGAGGGGGTGGGGAGGGGGAGGGGAGGGGAGGGGGGAGGGGCTGGGGAGGGGGAGGGGAGGGGGGTCCGTACCTTCAGGGCCGAGCGGGAGCAGGAGCAGAGGGTGGGGGAGAGTCTCTGGAAGACATTCCCGGCTCCGTCCCCACCCCACAGCAACACGAGGAAGGGGACCCTCGGGATCTCCCCAATCTCCACCAGGAAGGTGTCAGCCCCCGGCACCGGCACATTCCGGAACGTTCCCGTCTCCAGGGTCACCCCCTCAATGTCCAGCAGGGTGACCGCAGTCACCATGGGGGCAGGGAACAGGCTCAGGCCACTCACTCTGACCATGAGGGTGGCCCTCCGTCCTGAGGGAGAGGGAGAGGGAGGGGGAGGGGGAGGGAGAGGGGGGAGGGAGGAGAGGGAGGGGGAGGGGGAGGGGGAGGGGGAGGGGGAGGGGGAGGGGGGGAGAGAGGGGGGGGGGGAGGGAGAGGGAGTCAAACAGAGAGAACACACACCCTCACCCTCACCCTCACCCACACCCTCACCCTCACACCACACCCACACCCACACCCTCACCCTCACCCTCACCCTCACCCTCACCCACACCCTCACCCACACCCTCACCCTCGCCCACACCCTCACCCACACCCTCACCCTCACCCACACCCTCACCCACACTCTCACCCACACCCACACCCTCACCCTCACCCACACCCACACCCACACCCTCACCCTCACCCTCACCCTCACCCACACCCTCACCCTCACCCACACCCTCACCCACACCCTCACCCTCACCCACACCCTCACCCACACCCTCACCCACACCCTCACCCTCACCCACACCCACACCCTCACCCACACCCACATCCACACCCTCACCCACACCCACACCCACACCCTCACCCTCACCCTCACCCACACCCTCAGCCACACCAACACCCACACCCTCACCCACACCCTCACCCTCGCCCACACCCTCACCCACACCCTCACCCACACTCTCACCCACACACACCCTCACCCTCACCCTCACCCTCACCCACACCCACACCCACACCCTCACCCTCACCCTCACCCTCACCCTCACCCACACCCTCACCCACACCCTCACCCACACTCTCACCCTCACCCACACCCACACCCTCACCCACACCCTCACCCATACCCACACCCACACCCTCACCCACACCCTCAGCCTCACCAACACCCACACCCACACTCTCACCCACACCCTCACCCACACTCTCACCCACACCCACACCCTCACCCACACCCTCACCCTCACCCACACCCACACCCTCACCCACACCCACATCCACACCCTCACCCGCACCCTTACCCTCACCCACACCCACACCCTCACCCACACCCTCAGCCACACCAACACCCACACCAACACCCACACCCACACTCTCACCCACACCCTCACCCACACTCTCACCCACACCCACACCCACACCCTCACCCACACCCTCACCCACACTCTCACCCACACCCACACCCACACCCTCACCCACACCCACACCCTCACCCACACCCACACTCTCACCCTCACCCACACCCTCACCCTCACCCACACCCACATCCACACCCTCACCCACACCCTCACCCACACCCTCAGCCTCACCAACACCCACACCCACACTCTCACCCACACCCTCACCCACACTCTCACCCACACCCACACCCACACCCATACCCTCACCCACACCCTCACCCACACCCTCACCCACACCCTCACCCACACTCTCACCCACACCTTCACCCACACCCTCACCCACACCCTGAGCCTCACCCACACCCACGCCCACACCCTCACCCTCACCCACACCCTCACCCACACCCACGCCCACACCCTCACCCTCACCCTCACCCACACCCTCACCCTCACCCACACCCACACCCACACCCTCACCCACACTCTCACCCTCACCCACACCCTCACCCTCACCCACACCCTCACCCACACTCTCACCCTCACCCACACCCTCACCCTCACCCACACCCTCACCCACACCCTCACCCTCACCCACACCCACACCCTCACCCTCACCCACACCCTCACCCTCACCCACACCCTCACCTTCACCTACACCCACACCCTCACCCTCACCCTCACCCACACCCTCACCCACACTCTCACCCACACCCTCACCCACACCCTCACCCACACCCTCAGCCTCACCCACACCCACACCCTCACCCTCACCCATACCCTCACCCACACCCTCACCCTCACCCTCACCCACACCCTCACCCACACCCTCACCCACACCCTCACCCTCACCCACACCCTCACCCTCACCCTCACCCACACCCTCACCCACACCCTCACCCTCACCCACACCCTCACCCACACCCTCAGCCTCACCCACACCTCTAACCTCACCCACACCCCACCCTCACCCACACCCTCACCCTCACCCTCACCCGCACCCGCTCCCACACCCACACCCTGACCCTCACCCACACCCTGACCCTCACCCACACCCTCACCCTCACCCGCACCCACACCCTCACCCACACCCTGACCCTCACCCACACCCTCACGCACACCCACACCCTCACCCACACCCACATCCTCACTCACACCCTCACTCAAGCCCTCACCCACACCCTCACCCTCACCCCAGTGAGCCCTTAACCCTGTAAGGGTCTGTGAATGTGTGTATGTGTGTGTGTGAGTGTGTCTGTTTGCGTGAGAGTGAGTGTGAGTGTGTGTGTGTCTGTGTGTGCGTGTGTGAGTGTGTGTGTGCGTGTGTGTGAAATAGTGTGTGGAAGAGTGTGTGTATGTGTCTGTGAGTATGTGCATGTGTGTGAGAGAGTGTGTGTGTGTGTGTGTGTGAGTGTGTGTGTGTGTGAGTGTGAGTGTGTGTGAGTGTGTGTGTGTGTGTGAGTGTGTGTGTGTGTGTGTGCGTGTGTGTGTGTGTGCGTGTGTGTGAGTGTGTGTGAGTGTGTGTGTGTGTGTGTGAGTGTGTGTGTGTGTGCGAGTGTGCGTCTGTGTGTGTGTGAGTGTGTGTCTGTGTCTGTGGGTGAGCCCGTACCCCAGTGAGAGTGGTAGTGTCGGGGTGTTGTTTCTGATGAATGCTGATATTCCCAACCTGCTGTCGGCCTCCCGGAGATCGGAGCGAATCCGGAGTGTATTCCTGAGAAAAACTCCACAAATTGGGAAGTGAAATCAATGGGACTGTGCCCTGGAACAGGAGGAGAGAAGGGTGTTACAGTGCTCTGTGATGGGGCGGGTGTTACGGTGCTCTGTGATGGGGCGGGTGTTACGGTGCTCTGTGATGGGGCGGGTGTTACAGTGCTCTGTGATGGGGCGGGTGTTACGGTGCTCTGTGATGGGGCGGGTGTTACAGTGCTCTGTGATGGGGCGGGTGTTACGGTGCTCTGTGATGGGGAGGGTGTTACAGTGCTCTGTGATGGGGCGGGTGTTACAGTGCTCTGTGATGGGGCGGGTGTTACAGTGCTCTGTGATGGGGAGGGTGTTACAGTGCTCTAAGATGGGGAGGGTGTTACGGTGCTCTGTGATGGGGAGGGTGTTACAGTGCTCTGTGATGGGGTGTGTGTTACAGTGCTCTGTGATGGGGAGGGTGTTACAGTGCTCTGTGATGGGGTGTGTGTTACAGTGCTCTGTGATGGGGAGGGTGTTACAGTGCTCTGTGATGGGGAGGGTGTTACAGTGCTCTGTGATGGGGCGGGTGTTACGGTGCTCTGTGATGGGGCGGGTGTTACAGTGCTCTGTGATGGGGCGGGTGTTACAGTGCTCTGTGATGGGGTGTGTGTTACAGTGCTCTGTGATGGGGCGGGTGTTACGGTGCTCTGTGATGGGGTGTGTGTTACAGTGCTCTGTGATGGGGTGGGTGTTACAGTGCTCTGTGATGGGGCGGGTGTTACAGTGCTCTGTGATGGGGTGTGTGTTACAGTGCTCTGTGATGGGGCGGGTGTTACGGTGCTCTGTGATGGGGCGGGTGTTACAGTGCTCTGTGATGGGGAGGGTGTTACAGTGCTCTGTGATGGGGCGGGTGTTACAGTGCTCTGTGATGGGGAGGGTGTTACAGTGCTCTGTGATGGGGCGGGTGTTACAGCGCTCTGTGATGGGGAGGGTGTTACAGTGCTCTAAGATGGGGAGGGTGTTACAGTGCTCTGTGATGGGGAGTGTGTTACAGTGCTCTGTGATGGGGCGGGTGTTACAGTGCTCTGTGATGGGGAGTGTGTTACAGTGCTCTGTGATGGGGCGGGTGTTACAGTGCTCTGTGATGGGGAGGGTGTTACAGTGCTCTGTGATGGGGAGGGTGTTACAGTGCTCTGTGATGGGGCGGGTGTTACGGTGCTCTGTGATGGGGAGGGTGTTACAGTGCTCTGTGATGGGGAGGGTGTTACAGTGCTCTGTGATGGGGCGGGTGTGACAGTGCTCTGTGATGGGGAGGGTGTTACGGTGCTCTGTGATGGGGCGGGTGTTACGGTGCTCTGTGATGGGGAGGGTGTTACAGTGCTCTGTGATGGGGCGGGTGTGACAGTGCTCTGTGATGGGGAGGGTGTTACGGTGCTCTGTGATGGGGCGGGTGTTACGGTGCTCTGTGATGGGGAGGGTGTTACGGTGCTCTGTGATGGGGCGGGTGTTACAGTGCTCTGTGATGGGGAGGGTGTTACAGTGCTCTGTGATGGGGAGGGTGTGACAGTGCTCTGCGATGGGGAGGGTGTTACAGTGCTCTGTGATGGGGTGGGTGTTACGGTGCTCTGTGATGTGGAGGGTGTTACGGTGCTCTGTGATGGGGAGGGTGTTACAGTGCTCTGTGATGGGGAGGGTGTTACAGTGCTGTGTGATGGGGTGGGTGTTACAGTGCTCTGTGATGGGGAAGGTGTTACAGTGCTCTGTGATGGGGCGGGTGTTACAGTGCTGTGTGATGGGGAGGGTGTTACAGTGCTCTGTGATGGGGAGGGTGTTACAGTGCTCTGTGATGGGGCGGGTGTTACAGTGCTGTGTGATGGGGAGGGTGTTACAGTGCTCTGTGATGGGGAGGGTGTTACAGTGCTCTGTGATGGGGAGGGTGTTACAGTGCTCTGTGATGGGGGGGTGTTACAGTGCTCTGTGATGGGGAGGGTGTTACAGTGCTCTGTGATGGGGCGGGTGTTACGGTGCTCTGTGATGGGGTGGGTGTTACAGTGCTCTGTGATGGGGCGGGTGTTACGGTGCTCTGTGATGGGGAGGGTGTTACAGTGCTCTGTGATGGGGAGGGTGTTACAGTGCTCTGTGATGGGGGGGTGTTACAGTGCTCTGTGATGGGGAGGGTGTTACAGTGCTCTGTGATGGGGCGGGTGTTACAGTGCTCTGTGATGGGGAGGGTGTTACAGTGCTCTGTGATGGGGAGGGTGTTACAGTGCTCTGTGATGGGGTGGGAGTTACAGTGCTCTGTGATGGGGAGGGTGATACAGTGCTCTGTGATGGGGCGGGTGTTACAGTGCTCTGTGATGGGGTCTGTGTTACAGTGCTCTGTGATGGGGGGGGTGTTACGGTGCTCTGTGATGTGGAGGGTGTTACAGTGCTCTGTGATGGGGAGGGTGTTACAGTGCTCTGTGATGGGGAGGGTGTTACAGTGCTCTGTGATGGGGCGGGTGTTACAGTGCTCTGTGATGGGGTGAGTGTTACAGTGCTCTGTGATGGGGAGGGTGTTACAGTGCTCTGTGATGGGGCGGGTGTTACAGTGCTCTGTGATGGGGAGGGTGTTACGGTGCTCTGTGATGGGGCGGGTGTTACGGTGCTCTGTGATGGGGTGTGTGTTACAGTGCTCTGTGATGGGGAGGGTGTTACAGTGCTCTGTGATGGGGCGGGTGTTACAGTGCTCTGTGATGGGGTGGGTGTTACAGTGCTCTGTGATGGGGAGTGTGTTACGGTGCTCTGTGATGGGGCGGGTGTTACAGTGCTCTGTGATGGGGAGGGTGTTACAGTGCTCTGTGATGGGGCGGGTGTTACAGTGCTCTGTGATGGGGAGGGTGTTACAGTGCTCTGTGATGGGGAGGGTGTTAGAGTGCTCTGTGATGGGGAGGGTGTTACAGTGCTCTGTGATGGGGAGGGTGTTACGGTGCTCTGTGATGGGCCGGGTGTTACAGTGCTCTGTGATGGGGTGTGTGTTACAGTGCTCTGTGATGGGGCGGGTGTTACAGTGCTCTGTGATGGGGCGGGTGTTACAGTGCTCTGTGATGGGGTGTGTGTTACAGTGCTCTGTGATGGGGCGGGTGTTACAGTGCTCTGTGATGGGGAGAGTGTTACAGTGCTCTGTGATGGGGAGGGTGTTACGGTGCTCTGTGATGGGCCGGGTGTTACAGTGCTCTGTGATGGGGTGTGTGTTACAGTGCTCTGTGATGGGGCGGGTGTTACAGTGCTCTGTGATGGGGCGGGTGTTACAGTGCTCTGTGATGGGGTGTGTGTTACAGTGCTCTGTGATGGGGCGGGTGTTACAGTGCTCTGTGATGGGGCGGGTGTTACGGTGCTCTGTGATGGGGAGGGTGTTACAGTGCACTGTGATGGGGCGGGTGTTACAGTGCTCTGTGATGGGGCGTGTGTTACAGTGCTCTGTGATGGGGCGGGTGTTACAGTGCTCTGTGATGGGGAGGGTGTTACAGTGCTCTGTAATGGGGTGGGTGTTACAGTGCTCTGTGATGGGGAGGGTGTTACAGTGCTCTGTAATGGGGTGGGTGTTACAGTGCTCTGTGATGGGGCGGGTGTTACAGTGCTCTGTGATGGGGAGGGTGTTACAGTGCTCTGTGATGGGTAGGGTGTTACAGTGCTCTGTGATGGGCCGGGTGTTACAGTGCTCTGTGATGGGGAGGGTGTTACAGTGCTCTGTGATGGGCCGGGTGTTACAGTGGTCTGTGATGGGGAGTGTGTTACAGTGCTCTGTGATGGGGCGGGTGTCACGGTGCTCTGTGATGGGGTGTGTGTTACAGTGCACTGTGATGGGGGGGGTGTTACAGTGCTCTGTGATGGGGAGGGTGTTACAGTGCTCTGTGATGGGGCGGGTGTTACAGTGCTCTGTGATGGGGAGGGTGTGACAGTGCTCTGTGATGGGGCGGGTGTTACAGTGCTCTGTGATGGGGCGGGTGTTACAGTGCTCTGTGATGGGGAGGGTGTGACAGTGCTCTGTGATGGGGCGGGTGTTACAGTGCTCTGTGATGGGGTGGGTGTTACAGTGCTCGGTGATGGGGAGGGTGTTACAGTGCTCTGTGATGGGGTGTGTGTTACAGTGCTCTGTGATGGGGAGGGTGTGACAGTGCTCTGTGATGGGGCGGGTGTTACAGTGCTCTGTGATGGGGTGTGTGTTACAGTGCTCGGTGATGGGGAGGGTGTTACGGTGCTCTGTGATGGGGCGGGTGTTACAGTGCTCTGTGATGGGGAGGGTGTTACAGTGCTCTGTGATGGGGAAGGTGTTACGGTGCTCTGTGATGGGGCGTGTGTTACAGTGCTCTGTGATGGGGAGGGTGTTACGGCGCTCTGTGATGGGGAGGGTGTTACAGTGCTCTGTGATGGGGAGGGTGTTACAGTGCTCTGTGATGGGGAGGGTGTTACAGTGCTCTGTGATGGGGCGGGTGTTACAGTGCTCTGTGATGGGGAGGGTGTGACAGTGCTCTATGATGGTGAGGGTGTTACAGTGCTCTGTGATGGGGAGGGTGTGACAGTGCTCTGTGATGGGGCGGGTGTTACAGTGCTCGGTGATGGGGTGTGTGTTACAGTGCTCGGTGATGGGGCGGGTGTTACGGTGCTCTGTGATGGGGAGGGTGTTACAGTGCTCTGTGAAGGGGAGGGTGTTACAGTGCTCTGTGATGGGGCGGGTGTTACAGTGCTCTGTGATGGGGTGTGTGTTACAGTGCTCTGTGATGGGGCGAGTGTTACAGTGCTCTGTGATGGGGAGGGTGTTACAGTGCTCTGTGATGGGGCGGGTGTTACAGTGCTCTGTGATGGGGAGGGTGTTACAGTGCTCTGTGATGGGGCGGGTGTTACAGTGCTCTGTGATGGGGTGTGTGTTACAGTGCTCTGTGATGGGGCGAGTGTTACAGTGCTCTGTGATGGGGAGGGTGTTACAGTGCTCTGTGATGGGGAGGGTGTTACAGTGCTCTGTGATGGGGCGGGTGTTACAGAGCTCTGTGATGGGGAGGGTGTTACAGTGCTCTGTGATGGGGCGTGTGTTACAGTGCTCTGTGATGGGGTGTGTGTTACAGTGCTCTGTGATGGGGTGTGTGTTACAGTGCTCTGTGATGGGGAGGGTGTTACAGTGCTCTGTGATGGGGCGGGTGTTACAGTGCTCTGTGATGGGGTGTGTGTTACAGTGCTCTGTGATGGGGAGGGTGTTACAGTGCTCTGTGATGGGGTGTGTGTTACAGTGCTCTGTGATGGGGAGGGTGTTACAGTGCTCTGTGATGGGGAGGGTGTTACAGTGCTCTGTGATGGGGTGTGTGTTACAGTGCTCTGTGATGGGGAGGGTGTTACAGTGCTCTGTGATGGGGCGGGTGTTACAGTGCTCTGTGATGGACTGTGTGTTACAGTGCACTGTGATGGGGCGGGTGTTACAGTGGTCTGTGATGGGGAGGGTGTTACAGTGCTCTGTGATGGGGCGGGTGTTACAGTGCTCTGTGATGGGGAGGGTGTTACAGTGCTCTGTGATGGGGCGGGTGTTACGGTGCTCTGTGATGGGGCAGGTGTTACGGTGCTCTGTGATGGGGATGGTGTTACAGTGCTCTGTGATGGGGAGGGTGTTACAGTGCTCTGTGATGGGGAGGGTGTTACAGTGCTCTGTGATGGGGCGGGTGTTACAGTGCACTGTGATGGGGCGGGTGTTACAGTGCTCTGTGATGGGGAGGGTGTTACAGTGCTCTGTGATGGGGAGGGTGTTACAGTGCTCTGTGATGGGGCGGGTGTTACGGTGCTCTGTGATGGGGCAGGTGTTACAGTGCTCTGTGATGGGGATGGTGTTACAGTGCTCTGTGATGGGGAGGGTGTTACAGTGCTCTGTGATGGGGAGGGTGTTACGGTGCTCTGTGATGGGGAGGGTGTTACAGTGCTCTGTGATGGGGAGGGTGTTACAGTGCTCTGTGATGGGGAGGGTGTTACGGTACTCTGTGATGGGGCAGGTGTTACAGTGCTCTGTGATGGGGAGGGTGTTACAGTGCTCTGTGATGGGGAGGGTGTTACAGTGCTCTGTGATGGGGCAGGTGTTACAGTGCTCTGTGATGGGGATGGTGTTACAGTGCTCTGTGATGGGGAGGGTGTTACAGTGCTCTGTGATGGGTCGGGTGTTACAGTGCTCTGTGATGGGGAGGGTGTTACAGTGCTCTGTGATGGGGTGTGTGTTACAGTGCTCTGTGATGGGGAGGGTGTTACGGTGCTCTGTGATGGGGAGGGTGTTACAGTGCTCTGTGATGGGGAGGGTGTTACAGTGCTCTGTGATGGGGCGGGTGTTACAGTGCTCTGTGATGGGGAGGGTGTTACGGTGCTCTGTGATGGGGAGGGTGTTACGGTGCTCTGTGATGGGGAGGGTGTTACAGTGCTCTGTGATGGGGAGGGTGTTACGGTGCTCTGTGATGGGGAGGGTGTTACAGTGCTCTGTGATGGAGAGGGTGTTACGGTGCTCTGTGATGGGGCGGGTGTTACAGTGCTCTGTGATGGGGAGGGTGTTACAGTGCTCTGTGATGGGGAGGGTGTTACGGTGCTCTGTGATGGGGAGGGTGTTACAGTGCTCTGTGATGGGGAGGGTGTTACAGTGCTCTGTGATGGGGCGGGTGTTACAGTGCTCTGTGATGGGGCGGGTGATACAGTGCTCTGTGATGGGGCGGGTGTTACAGTGCTCTGTGATGGGGCGGGTGATACAGTGCTCTGTGATGGGGTGTGTGTTACAGTGCTCTGTGATGGGGCGGGTGATACAGTGCTCTGTGATGGGGCGGGTGATACAGTGCTCTGTGATGGGGAGGGTGATACAGTGCTCTGTGATGGGGCGTCTGGGCATCGTCTGTCGTTTGGACGAACTCACCGATAATTCGGAGGCTTCGCGTCCCTTCTCCTCGGAACCCCATTTCCCAGGCTCCTGCCTGGATCGGAGAGCGGAGGTGAACCACTCGCAGGTTCCCGCAGGATTTCACCCAGGCAAGGACTCCGGAACGTTCCGTGAGGGACTGGTGTTGACCTGGGAAGGATGGAGATTGAGTATGAGTGGGACCTGGGAATTCCTGGATCGGTGGATTGTGTCCGGGATCGAGAGACCTTACCGATGGGATTGGTCAGGGTGATGCCGGGACCTGATCCGAAGGTGTAGATGGAGACGTTCCGGAGAGTTCCGTCCAGGTAAAACGTGACAGGATTGGCCACTTGGGGGGACGGGCCGGAGATGTGCAGGATAGTGACCTATCGGAGAGTGCAATGGGTTACTCAGCAATTACCCCCCTTCAACCCCACGGACTCACACACACACAGACACACACTCACACACACACAAACTCACACTCACACACACTCACACTCACACTCACACACACACACACACACTCACACACACACACTCACACTCACACACACACACACACTCACACACACACACATTCACACTCACACTCACACACACTCACACTCACACACACACACTCACACACACTCACACACACACACACACTCACACTCACACACTCACACACACTCACACTCACACACACACACACTCACGCACACACTCACAAACACTCGCACACACTCAAACCCACACTCACTCACACCCACACACAATCACACAAACACTCAATCACACACACACACACTCACGCACACACTCACGTACACACACAAACACTCGCACAGACTCAAACACACACACACTGCACAATCGCAAGCACACACACTCACACTCACACACACACACACACACACGTTATCACACACACACTCACACACACACACACTCACACACACTCACCCTGTTGCCGTGGTGATGAGTGAGGCCCCTACCTTGTCCCCTCCGGAGGGTTCCTCGATGATGGAGTCCAGCTCCGGGAGCTCCCTCCTGGAGACGG
>NW_026867521.1:406736-426736 GCF_020745735.1 Hemiscyllium ocellatum
TCCCGGGGAGTTACAGAGTGTCCCGGGGAGTTACAGTGTGTCCCGGGGAGTTACGGGCTGTCCCGGGGAGTTACAGGGTGTCCCGGGGAGTTACAGTGTGTCCCGGGGAGTTACAAAGTGTCCCGGGGAGTTACAGAGTGTCCCGGGGAGTTACAGAGTGTCCCGGGGAGTTACAGTGTGTCCCGGGGAGTTACAGAGTGTCCCGGGGAGTTACAGGGTGTCCCGGGGAGTTACAGTGTGTCCCGGGGAGTTACAGGGTGTCCCGGGGAGTTACAGTGTGTCCAGGGGAGTTACGGGCTGTCCCGGGGAGTTACAGAGTGTCCCGGAGAGTTACAGGGTGTCCCGGGGAGTTACAGAGTGTCCCGGGGAGTTACAGGGTGTCCCAGGGAGTTACAGGGTGTCCCGGGTAGTTACAGTGTGTCCCGGGGAGTTACGGGCTGTCCCGGGGAGTTACAGAGTGTCCCGGGGAGTTACAGAGTGTCCCGGGGAGTTACAGGGTGTCCCGGGGAGTTACAGTGTGTCCCGGGGAGTTACAGGGTGTCCCGGGGAGTTACAGAGTGTCCCGGGGAGTTACGGGCTGTCCCGGGGAGTTACAGAGTGTCCCGGGGAGTTACAGTGTGTCCCGGGGAGTTACAGAGTGTCCCGGGGAGTTACAGGGTGTCCCGGGGAGTTACAGTGTGTCCCGGGGAGTTACGGGGTGTCCCGGGGAGTTACAGAGTGTCCCGGGGAGTTACGGGCTGTCCCGGGGAGTTACAGAGTGTCCCGGGGAGTTACAGTGTGTCCCGGGGAGTTACAGTGTGTCCCGGGGAGTTACGGGGTGTCCCGGGGAGTTACAGGGTGTCCCGGGGAGTTACAGGGTGTCCCGGGGAGTTACAGAGTGTCCCGGGGAGTTACGGGCTGTCCCGGGGAGTTACAGAGTGTCCCGGGGAGTTACAGAGTGTCCCGGGGAGTTTCGGGGTGTCCCGGGGAGTAACGGGGTGTCCCGGGGAGTTACAGTGTGTCCCGGGGAGTTACAGGGTGTCCCGGGGAGTTACAGTGTGTCCCGGGGAGTTACATAGTGTCCCGGGGAGTTACAGTGTGTCCCGGGGAGTTACAGGGTGTCCCGGGGAGTTACAGTGTGTCCAGAGGAGTTACAGGGTGTCCCGGGGAGTTACAGTGTGTCCCGGGGAGTTGCGGGGTGTCCCGGGAAGTTACAGGGTGTCCCGGGGAGTTACAGAGTGTCCCGGGGAGTTATAGGGTGTCCCGGGGAGTTACAGTGTGTCCCGGGGAGTTACAGGGTGTCCCGGGGAGTTATGGGGTGTCCCAGGGAGTTACAGTGTGTCCCGGGGAGTTACAGTGTGTCCCGGGGAGTTACAGGGTGTCCCGGGGAGTTACAGTGTGTCCCGGGGAGTTACGGGCTGTCCCGGGGAGTTACAGAGTGTCCCGGGGAGTTACAGAGTGTCCCGGGGAGTTACAGTGTGTCCTGGGGAGTTACGGGCTGTCCCGGGGAGTTACAGGGTGTCCCGGGGAGTTACAGTGTGTCCCGGGGAGTTACAAAGTGTCCCGGGGAGTTACAGGGTGTCCCGGGGAGTTACAGAGTGTCCCGGGGAGTTACAGAGTGTCCCGGGGAGTTACAGGGTGTCCCGGGGAGTTACAGAGTGTCCCGGGGAGTTACAGGGTGTCCCGGGGAGTTACAGGGTGTCCCGGGGAGTTACAGTGTGTCCCGGGGAGTTACAGGGTGTCCCGGGGAGTTACAGAGTGTCCCGGGGAGTTACAGGGTGTCCCGGGGAGTTACAGAGTGTCCCGGGGAGTTACAGAGTGTCCCGGGGAGTTACAGTGTGTCCCGGGGAGTTACAGGGTGTCCCGGGGAGTTACAGTGTGTCCCGGGGAGTTACGGGCTGTCCCGGGGAGTTACAGAGTGTCCCGGGGAGTTACAGGGTGTCCCGGGGAGTTACAGAGTGTCCTGGGGAGTTACAGGGTGTCCCAGGGAGTTACAGGGTGTCCCGGGTAGTTACGGGCTGTCCCGGGGAGTTACAGAGTGTCCCGGGGAGTTACAGAGTGTCCCGGGGAGTTACAGGGTGTCCCGGGGAGTTACGGGCTGTCCCGGGGAGTTACAGAGTGTCCCGGGGAGTTACAGAGTGTCCCGGGGAGTTACAGGGTGTCCCGGGGAGTTACAGTGTGTCCTGGGGAGTTACGGGGTGTCCCGGGGAGTTACAGAGTGTCCCGGGGAGTTACGGGCTGTCCCGGGGAGTTACAGAGTGTCCCGGGGAGTTACAGTGTGTCCCGGGGAGTTACAGTGTGTCCCGGGGAGTTACGGGGTGTCCCGGGGAGTTACAGGGTGTCCCGGGGAGTTACAGAGTGTCCCGGGGAGTTTCGGGGTGTCCCGGGGAGTAACGGGGTGTCCCGGGGAGTTACAGTGTGTCCCGGGGAGTTACAGGGTGTCCCGGGGAGTTACAGTGTGTCCCGGGGAGTTACAGAGTGTCCCGGGGAGTTACAGTGTGTCCCGGGGAGTTACAGGGTGTCCCGGGGAGTTACAGTGTGTCCAGAGGAGTTACAGGGTGTCCCGGGGAGTTTCGGGGTGTCCCGGGGAGTAACGGGGTGTCCCGGGGAGTTACAGGGTGTCCCGGGGAGTTACGGGGTGTCCCGGGGAGTTACAGTGTGTCCAGGGGAGTTACAGGGTGTCCCGGGGAGTTACAGGGTGTCCCGGGGAGTTACAGGGTGTCCCGGGGAGTAACGGGGTGTCCCGGGGAGTTACAGAGTGTCCCGGGGGGTTACAGTGTGTCCCGGGGAGTTACAGTGTGTCCCGGGGAGTTACAGAGTGTCCCGGGGGGTTACAGTGTGTCCCGGGGAGTTACAGGGTGTCCCGGGGAGTTACAGAGTGTCCCGGGGAGTTACAGAGTGTCCCGGGGGGTTACAGTGTGTCCCGGGGAGTTACAGGGTGTCCCGGGGAGTAACGGGCTGTCCCGGGGAGTTACAGTGTGTCCCGGGGAGTTACGGGGTGTCCCGGGGAGTTACGGTGTGTCCCGGGGAGTTGCGGGGTGTTCCGGGGAGTTACAGGGTGTCCCGGGGAGTTACGGTGTGTCCCGGGGAGTTACAGGGTGTCCCGGGGAGTTACGGGGTGTCCCGGGGAGTTACGGGGTGTCCCGGGGAGTTACAGGGTGTCCCGGGGAGTTACGGGGTGTCCCGGGGAGTTACGGGGTGTCCCGGGGAGTTGCGGGCTGTCCCGGGGAGTTACAGGGTGTCCCGGGGAGTTACGGGGTGTCCCGGGGAGTTACAGTGTGTCCCAGGGAGTTACAGGGTGTCCCGGGGAGTTACAGGGTGTCCCGGGGAGTTACGGGGTGTCCCGGGGAGTTGCGGGCTGTCCCGGGGAGTTACAGGGTGTCCCGGGGAGTTACGGGGTGTCCCGGGGAGTTACAGTGTGTCCCGGGGAGTTACGGGGTGTCCCGGGGAGTTACAGGGTGTCCCGGGGAGTTACGGTGTGTCCCGGGGAGTTACGGGGTGTCCCGGGGAGTTACAGTGTGTCCCGGGGAGTTACAGAGTGTCCCGGGGAGTTACAGGGTGTCCCGGGGAGTTACAGAGTGTCCCGGGGAGTTACAGGGTGTCCCAGGGAGTTACAGGGTGTCCCGGGGAGTTACAGTGTGTCCCGGGGAGTTACGGGCTGTCGCGGGGAGTTACAGAGTGTCCCGGGGAGTTACAGAGTGTCCCGGGGAGTTACAGGGTGTCCCGGGGAGTTACAGTGTGTCCCGGGGAGTTACGGGCTGTCCCGGGGAGTTACAGAGTGTCCCGGGGAGTTACAGTGTGTCCCGGGGAGTTACAGAGTGTCCCGGGGAGTTACAGTGTGTCCCGGGGAGTTACAGGGTGTCCCGGGGAGTTACAGTGTGTCCCGGGGAGTTACGGGCTGTCCCGGGGAGTTACAGAGTGTCCCGGGGAGTTACGGGGTGTCCTGGGGAGTTACAGGGTGTCCCGGGGAGTTACAGAGTGTCCCGGGGAGTTACAGTGTGTCCCGGGGAGTTACAGAGTGTCCCGGGGAGTTACAGGGTGTCCCGGGGAGTTACAGGGTGTCCCGGGGAGTTACAGTGTGTCCCGGGGAGTTACGGGCTGTCCCGGGGAGTTACAGAGTGTCCCGGGGAGTTACAGTGTGTCCCGGGGAGTTACGGGCTGTCCCGGGGAGTTACAGAGTGTCCCGGGGAGTTACGGGGTGTCCTGGGGAGTTACAGGGTGTCCCGGGGAGTTACAGAGTGTCCCGGGGAGTTACAGTGTGTCCCGGGGAGTTACAGAGTGTCCCGGGGAGTTACAGTGTGTCCCGGGGAGTTACAGGGTGTCCCGGGGAGTTACAGTGTGTCCCGGGGAGTTACGGGCTGTCCCGGGGAGTTACAGAGTGTCCCGGGGAGTTACGGGGTGCCCCGGGGAGTTACGGGCTGTCCCGGGGAGTTACAGAGTGTCCCGGGGAGTTACAGTGTGTCCCGGGGAGTTACAGAGTGTCCCGGGGAGTTACAGAGTGTCCCGGGGAGTTACAGGGTGTCCCGGGGAGTTACAGTGTGTCCCGGGGAGTTACGGGCTGTCCCGGGGAGTTACAGAGTGTCCCGGGGAGTTACGGGGTGTCCTGGGGAGTTACAGGGTGTCCCGGGGAGTTACAGAGTGTCCCGGGGAGTTACAGGGTGTCCCGGGGAGTTACAGTGTGTCCCGGGGAGTTACGGGCTGTCCCGGGGAGTTACAGAGTGTCCCGGGGAGTTACAGTGTGTCCCGGGGAGTTACAGAGTGTCCCGGGGAGTTACAGTGTGTCCCGGGGAGTTACAGGGTGTCCCGGGGAGTTACAGTGTGTCCCGGGGAGTTACGGGCTGTCCCGGGGAGTTACAGAGTGTCCCGGGGAGTTACGGGGTGTCCTGGGGAGTTACAGGGTGTCCCGGGGAGTTACAGAGTGTCCCGGGGAGTTACAGTGTGTCCCGGGGAGTTACAGAGTGTCCCGGGGAGTTACAGGGTGTCCCGGGGAGTTACAGGGTGTCCCGGGGAGTTACAGTGTGTCCCGGGGAGTTACGGGCTGTCCCGGGGAGTTACAGAGTGTCCCGGGGAGTTACAGTGTGTCCCGGGGAGTTACGGGCTGTCCCGGGGAGTTACAGAGTGTCCCGGGGAGTTACGGGGTGTCCTGGGGAGTTACAGGGTGTCCCGGGGAGTTACAGAGTGTCCCGGGGAGTTACAGAGTGTCCCGGGGAGTTACAGGGTGTCCCGGGGAGTTACAGGGTGTCCCGGGGAGTTACAGTGTGTCCCGGGGAGTTACGGGCTGTCCCGGGGAGTTACAGAGTGTCCCGGGGAGTTACAGTGTGTCCCGGGGAGTTACAGAGTGTCCCGGGGAGTTACAGTGTGTCCCGGGGAGTTACAGGGTGTCCCGGGGAGTTACAGTGTGTCCCGGGGAGTTACGGGCTGTCCCGGGGAGTTACAGAGTGTCCCGGGGAGTTACGGGGTGTCCCGGGGAGTTACGGGCTGTCCCGGGGAGTTACAGAGTGTCCCGGGGAGTTACAGTGTGTCCCGGGGAGTTACAGAGTGTCCCGGGGAGTTACAGAGTGTCCCGGGGAGTTACAGGGTGTCCCGGGGAGTTACAGTGTGTCCCGGGGAGTTACGGGCTGTCCCGGGGAGTTACAGAGTGTCCCGGGGAGTTACGGGGTGTCCTGGGGAGTTACAGGGTGTCCCGGGGAGTTACAGAGTGTCCCGGGGAGTTACAGGGTGTCCCGGGGAGTTACAGTGTGTCCAGGGGAGTTACAGGGTGTCCCGGGGAGTTTCGGGGTGTCCCGGGGAGTAACGGGGTGTCCCGGGGAGTTACAGAGTGTCCCGGGGAGTTACAGGGTGTCCCAGGGAGTTACAGGGTGTCCCGGGGAGTTACAGTGTGTCCCGGGGAGTTACGGGCTGTCGCGGGGAGTTACAGAGTGTCCCGGGGAGTTACAGAGTGTCCCGGGGAGTTACAGGGTGTCCCGGGGAGTTACAGTGTGTCCCGGGGAGTTACGGGCTGTCCCGGGGAGTTACAGAGTGTCCCGGGGAGTTAAGGTGTGTCCCGGGGAGTTACAGAGTGTCCCGGGGAGTTACAGTGTGTCCCGGGGAGTTACGGGGTGTCCTGGGGAGTTACAGGGTGTCCCGGGGAGTTACAGAGTGTCCCGGGGAGTTACAGGGTGTCCCGGGGAGTTACAGTGTGTCCAGGGGAGTTACAGGGTGTCCCGGGGAGTTTCGGGGTGTCCCGGGGAGTAACGGGGTGTCCCGGGGAGTTACAGGGTGTCCCGGGGAGTTACGGGGTGTCCCGGGGAGTTACAGGGTGTCCCGGGGAGTTACAGTGTGTCCAGGGGAGTTACAGGGTGTCCCGGGGAGTTACGGGGTGTCCCGGGGAGTTACGGGGTGTCCCGGGGAGTTGCGGGCTGTCCCGGGGAGTTACGGGGTGTCCCGGGGAGTTGCGGGGTGTCCCGGGGAGTTACGGGGTGTCCCGGGGAGTTACGGGCTGTCCCGGGGAGTTACGTGGTGTCCCGGGGAGTTACAGGGTGTCCCGGGGAGTTGCGGGCTGTCCCGGGGAGTTACGGGGTGTCCCGGGGAGTTACGGGCTGTCCCGGGGAGTTACGGGGTGTCCCGGGGAGTTACGGGGTGTCCCGGGGAGGTGCGGGCTGTCCCGGGGAGTTACGGGGTGTCCCGGGGAGTTACGGGGTGTCCCGGGGAGTTGCGGGGTGTCCCGGAGAGTTACGGGCTGTCCCGGGGAGTTACGGGGTGTCCCGGGGAGTTACGGGGTGTCCCGGGGAGTTACAGTGTGTCCTGGGGAGTTACGGGCTGTCCCGGGGAGTTACAGGGTGTCCCGGGGAGTTACAGTGTGTCCCGGGGAGTTACAGTGTGTCCCGGGGAGTTACAGAGTGTCCCGGGGAGTTACAGTGTGTCCCGGGGAGTTACAGGGTGTCCCGGGGAGTTACAGAGTGTCCCGGGGAGTTACAGGGTGTCCCGGGGAGTTACAGTGTGTCCCGGGGAGTTACAGGGTTTCCCGGGGAGTTACAGTGTGTCCCGGGGAGTTACGGGCTGTCCCGGGGAGTTACAGAGTGTCCCGGGGAGTTACAGGGTGTCCCGGGGAGTTACAGAGTGTCCCGGGGAGTTACAGGGTGTCCCAGGGAGTTACAGGGTGTCCCGGGTAGTTACAGTGTGTCCCGGGGAGTTACGGGCTGTCCCGGGGAGTTACAGAGTGTCCCGGGGAGTTACAGAGTGTCCCGGGGAGTTACAGGGTGTCCCGGGGAGTTACAGTGTGTCCCGGGGAGTTACGGGGTGTCCCGGGGAGTTACAGAGTGTCCCGGGGAGTTACGGGCTGTCCCGGGGAGTTACAGAGTGTCCCGGGGAGTTACAGTGTGTCCCGGGGAGTTACAGTGTGTCCCGGGGAGTTACGGGGTGTCCCGGGGAGTTACAGGGTGTCCCGGGGAGTTACAGAGTGTCCCGGGGAGTTTCGGGGTGTCCCGGGGAGTAACGGGGTGTCCCGGGGAGTTACAGTGTGTCCCGGGGAGTTACAGGGTGTCCCGGGGAGTTACAGTGTGTCCCGGGGAGTTACAGAGTGTCCCGGGGAGTTACAGGGTGTCCCGGGGAGTTACAGTGTGTCCAGAGGAGTTACAGGGTGTCCCGGGGAGTTTCGGGGTGTCCCGGGGAGTAACGGGGTGTCCCGGGGAGTTACAGGGTGTCCCGGGGAGTTACGGGGTGTCCCGGGGAGTTACAGGGTGTCCCGGGGAGTTACAGTGTGTCCAGGGGAGTTATAGGGTGTCCCGGGGAGTTACAGGGTGTCCCGGGGAGTTACGGGCTGTCGCGGGGAGTTACAGAGTGTCCCGGGGAGTTACAGAGTGTCCCGGGGAGTTACAGGGTGTCCCGGGGAGTTACAGTGTGTCCCGGGGAGTTACGGGCTGTCCCGGGGAGTTACAGAGTGTCCCGGGGAGTTACAGTGTGTCCCGGGGAGTTACAGAGTGTCCCGGGGAGTTACAGTGTGTCCCGGGGAGTTACGGGGTGTCCTGGGGAGTTACAGGGTGTCCCGGGGAGTTACAGAGTGTCCCGGGGAGTTACAGGGTGTCCCGGGGAGTTACAGTGTGTCCAGGGGAGTTACAGGGTGTCCCGGGGAGTTTCGTGGTGTCCCGGGGAGTAACGGGGTGTCCCGGGGAGTTACAGAGTGTCCCGGGGAGTTACAGGGTGTCCCAGGGAGTTACAGGGTGTCCCGGGGAGTTACAGTGTGTCCCGGGGAGTTACGGGCTGTCGTGGGGAGTTACAGAGTGTCCCGGGGAGTTACAGAGTGTCCCGGGGAGTTACAGGGTGTCCCGGGGAGTTACAGTGTGTCCCGGGGAGTTACGGGCTGTCCCGGGGAGTTACAGAGTGTCCCGGGGAGTTACAGTGTGTCCCGGGGAGTTACAGAGTGTCCCGGGGAGTTACAGTGTGTCCCGGGGAGTTACGGGGTGTCCTGGGGAGTTACAGGGTGTCCCGGGGAGTTACAGAGTGTCCCGGGGAGTTACAGGGTGTCCCGGGGAGTTACAGTGTGTCCAGGGGAGTTACAGGGTGTCCCGGGGAGTTTCGGGGTGTCCCGGGGAGTAACGGGGTGTCCCGGGGAATTACAGGGTGTCCCGGGGAGTTACGGGGTGTCCCGGGGAGTTACAGGGTGTCCCGGGGAGTTACAGTGTGTCCAGGGGAGTTACAGGGTGTCCCGGGGAGTTACGGGGTGTCCCGGGGAGTTACGGGGTGTCCCGGGGAGTTGCGGGCTGTCCCGGGGAGTTACGGGGTGTCCCGGGGAGTTGCGGGGTGTCCCGGGGAGTTACGGGGTGTCCCGGGGAGTTACGGGCTGTCCCGGGGAGTTACGTGGTGTCCCGGGGAGTTACAGGGTGTCCTGGGGAGTTGCGGGCTGTCCCGGGGAGTTACGGGGTGTCCCGGGGAGTTGCGGGGTGTCCCGGGGAGTTACGGGGTGTCCCGGGGAGGTGCGGGCTGTCCCGGGGAGTTACGGGGTGTCCCGGGGAGTTGCGGGGTGTCCCGGGGAGTTACGGGGTGTCCCGGGGAGTTACGGGGTGTCCCGGGGAGTTGCGGGGTGTCCCGGAGAGTTACGGGCTGTCCCGGGGAGTTACGGGGTGTCCCGGGGAGTTACGGGGTGTCCCGGGGAGTTACAGTGTGTCCTGGGGAGTTACGGGCTGTCCCGGGGAGTTACAGGGTGTCCCGGGGAGTTACAGTGTGTCCCGGGGAGTTACAAAGTGTCCCGGGGAGTTACAGTGTGTCCCGGGGAGTTACAGAGTGTCCCGGGGAGTTACAGTGTGTCCTGGGGAGTTACAGGGTGTCCCGGGGAGTTACAGAGTGTCCCGGGGAGTTACAGGGTGTCCCGGGGAGTTACAGTGTGTCCCGGGGAGTTACAGGGTTTCCCGGGGAGTTACAGTGTGTCCCGGGGAGTTACGGGCTGTCCCGGGGAGTTACAGAGTGTCCCGGGGAGTTACAGGGTGTCCCGGGGAGTTACAGAGTGTCCCGGGGAGTTACAGGGTGTCCCAGGGAGTTACAGGGTGTCCCGGGTAGTTACAGTGTGTCCCGGGGAGTTACGGGCTGTCCCGGGGAGTTACAGAGTGTCCCGGGGAGTTACAGGGTGTCCCGGGGAGTTACAGTGTGTCCCGGGGAGTTACGGGGTGTCCCGGGGAGTTACAGAGTGTCCCGGGGAGTTACGGGCTGTCCCGGGGAGTTACAGAGTGTCCCGGGGAGTTACAGTGTGTCCCGGGGAGTTACAGTGTGTCCCGGGGAGTTACGGGGTGTCCCGGGGAGTTACAGGGTGTCCCGGGGAGTTACAGAGTGTCCCGGGGAGTTTCGGGGTGTCCCGGGGAGTAACGGGGTGTCCCGGGGAGTTACAGTGTGTCCCGGGGAGTTACAGGGTGTCCCGGGGGGTTACAGGGTGTCCCGGGGAGTTACGGGGTGTCCCGGGGAGTTGCGGGCTGTCCCGGGGAGTTACAGTGTGTCCCGGGGAGTTACGGGGTGTCCCGGGGAGTTACAGTGTGTCCCGGGGAGTAACGGGCTGTCCCGGGGAGTTGCGGGCTGTCCCGGGGAGTTACGGGGTGTCCCGGGGAGTAACGGGCTGTCCCGGGGAGTAACGGGGTGTCCCAGGGAGTAACGGGGTGTCCCGGGGAGTTACGGGGTGTCCCGGGGAGTTACGGGGTGTCCTGGGGAGTTACGGGGTGTCCCGGGGAGTAACGGGCTGTCCCGGGGAGTAACGGGGTGTCCCGGGGAGTTACAGTGTGTCCCGGGGAGTAACGGGGTGTCCCGGGGAGTTACGGGGTGTCCCGGGGAGTTACGGGGTGTCCCGGGGAGTAACGGGGTGTCCCGGGGAGTTACGGGGTGTCCCGGGGAGTTACGGGGTGTCCCGGGGAGTAACGGGGTGTCCCGGGGAGTTACGGGGTGTCCCGGGGAGTTACGGGGTGTCCCGGGGAGTAACGGGGTGTTACTAACCTGATTCATTGAAGGTGACTGCGATGTAGGACGATGGCACTGGGGCCATTCCCACGATGGAAACGATTCTCTCCTGAATATCCCGGAGAAACTCCGACATTTCCCAACTCGTGTCAATCACAAACCCCAGCGACAGGGGGGGGTCAATGTTCAAAAACCTGGGGGGGGTCACAGCACGGGGTTAGATACAGGGGAAAGCTCCCTCTACACTGTCCCCCCCATCAAACACTCCCAGGGACAGGGACAGCATGGGGTTAGATACAGGGGAAAGCTCCCTCTACACTGTCCCCCCCATCAAACACTCCCAGGGACAGGGACAGCACGGGGTTAGATACAGGGGAAAGCTCCCTCTACACTGTCCCCCCCATCAAACACTCCCAGGGACAGGGACAGCACGGGGTTAGATACAGGGGAAAGCTCCCTCTACACTGTCCCCCCCATCAAACACTCCCAGGGACAGGGACAGCACGGGGTTAGATACAGAGTAAAGCTCCCTCTACACTGTCCCCCCCATCAAACACTCCCAGGGACAGGGACAGCACGGGGTTAGATACAGGGGAAAGCTCCCTCTACACTGTCCCCCATCAAACACTCCCAGGGACAGGGACAGCACGAGGTTAGATACAGAGTAAAGCTCCCTCTACACTGTCCCCACATCAAACACTCCCAGGGACAGGGACAGCACAGGGTTAGATACAGAGTAAAGCTCTCTCTACACTGTCCCCCATCAAACACTCCCAGGGACAGGGACAGCACGGGGTTAGATACAGAGTAAAGCTCCCTCTACACTGTCCCCCATCAAACACTCCCAGGGACAGGGACAGCACGGGGTTAGATGCAGAGTAAAGCTCCCTCTACACTGTCCCCCATCAAATGCTCCCAGGGACAGGGACAGCACGAGGTTAGATACAGAGTAAAGCTCCCTCTACACTGTCCCCCATCAAACACTCCCAGGGACAGGGACAGCTCGGGGTTAGATACAGAGTAAAGCTCCCTCGACATTGTCCCCCATCAAACACTCCCAGGGACAGCACGGGGTTAGATACAGAGTAAAGCTCCCTCTACACTGTCCCCCATCAAATGCTCCCAGGGACAGGGACAGCACGAGGTTAGATACAGAGTAAAGCTCCCTCTACACTGTCCCCCATCAAACACTCCCAGGGACAGGGACAGCACAGGGTTAGATACAGAGTAAAGCTCCCTCTACACTGTCCCCCATCAAACACTCCCAGGGACAGGGACAGCTCGGGGTTAGATACAGAGTAAAGCTCCCTCGACATTGTCCCCCATCAAACACTCCCAGGGACAGCACGGGGTTAGATACAGAGTAAAGCTCCCTCTACACTGTCCCCCCATCAAACACTCCCAGGGACAGGGACAGCACGGGGTTAGATACAGAGTAAAGCTCCCTCTACACTGTCCCCCCATCAAACACTCCCAGGGACAGGGACAGCACGGGGTTAGATACAGAGTAAAGCTCCATCTACACTGTCCCCCCATCAAACACTCCCAGGGACAGGGACAGCACGGGGTTAGATACAGAGTAAAGCTCCCTCTACACTGTCCCTCCATCAAACACTCCCAGGGACAGGGACAGCACGGGGTTAGATACAGAGTAAAGCTCCCTCTACACTGTCCCCCCATCAAACACTCCCAGGGACAGGGACAGCACGGGGTTAGATACAGAGTAAAGCTCCCTCTACACTGTCCCCCCATCAAACACTCCCAGGGACAGGGACAGCACGGGGTTAGATACAGAGTAAAGCTCCCTCTACACTGTCCCCCCATCAAACACTCCCAGGGACAGGGACAGCACGGGGTTAGATACAGAGTAAAGCTCCCTCTACACTGTCCCCCCATCAAACACTCCCAGGGACAGGGACAGCACGGGGTTAGATACAGAGTAAAGCTCTCTCTACACTGTCCCCCATCAAACACTCCCAGGGACAGGGACAGCACGGGGTTAGATACAGAGTAAAGCTCCCTCTACACTGTCCCCCCATCAAACACTCCCAGGGACAGGGACAGCACGGGGTTAGATACAGAGTAAAGCTCCCTCTACACTGTCCCCCCATCAAACACTCCCAGGGACAGGGACAGCACGGGGTTAGATACAGAGTAAAGCTCCCTCTACACTGTCCCCCCATCAAACACTCCCAGGGACAGGGACAGCACGGGGTTAGATACAGAGTAAAGCTCCCTCTACACTGTCCCCCCCATCAAACACTCCCAGGGACAGGGACAGCACGGGGTTAGATACAGAGTAAAGCTCCCTCTACACTGTCCCCCATCAAACACTCCCAGGGACAGGGACAGCTCGGGGTTAGATACAGAGTAAAGCTCCCTCGACATTGTCCCCCATCAAACACTCCCAGGGACAGGGACAGCACGGGGTTAGATACAGAGTAAAGCTCCCTCTACACTGTCCCCCATCAAATGCTCCCAGGGACAGGGACAGCACGAGGTTAGATACAGAGTAAAGCTCCCTCTACACTGTCCCCCATCAAACACTCCCAGGGACAGGGACAGCACAGGGTTAGATACAGAGTAAAGCTCCCTCTACACTGTCCCCCATCAAACACTCCCAGGGACAGGGACAGCTCGGGGTTAGATACAGAGTAAAGCTCCCTCGACATTGTCCCCCATCAAACACTCCCAGGGACAGCACGGGGTTAGATACAGAGTAAAGCTCCCTCTACACTGTCCCCCCATCAAACACTCCCAGGGACAGGGACAGCACGGGGTTAGATACAGAGTAAAGCTCCCTCTACACTGTCCCCCCATCAAACACTCCCAGGGACAGGGACAGCACGGGGTTAGATACAGAGTAAAGCTCCCTCTACACTGTCCCCCCATCAAACACTCCCAGGGACAGGGACAGCACGGGGTTAGATACAGAGTAAAGCTCCCTCTACACTGTCCCCCCATCAAACACTCCCAGGGACAGGGACAGCACGGGGTTAGATACAGAGTAAAGCTCCCTCTACACGGTCCCCCATCAAACACTCCCAGGGACAGGGACAGCACGGGGTTAGATACAGAGTAAAGCTCCCTCTACACTGTCCCCCCATCAAACACTCCCAGGGACAGGGACAGCACGGGGTTAGATACAGAGTAAAGCTCCCTCTACACTGTCCCCCCATCAAACACTCCCAGGGACAGGGACAGCACGGGGTTAGATACAGAGTAAAGCTCCCTCTACACTGTCCCCCCATCAAACACTCCCAGGGACAGGGACAGCACGGGGTTAGATACAGAGTAAAGCTCCCTCTACACTGTCCCCCCATCAAACACTCCCAGGGACAGGGACAGCACGGGGTTAGATACAGAGTAAAGCTCCCTCTACACTGTCTCCCCATCAAACACTCCCAGGGACAGGGACAGCACGGGGTTAGATACAGAGTAAAGCTCTCTCTACACTGTCCCCCATCAAACACTCCCAGGGACAGGGACAGCACGGGGTTAGATACAGAGTAAAGCTCCCTCTACACTGTCCCCCATCAAACACTCCCAGGGACAGGGACAGCACGGGGTTAGATACAGAGTAAAGCTCCCTCTACACTGTCCCCCCATCAAACACTCCCAGGGACAGGGACAGCACGGGGTTAGATACAGAGTAAAGCTCCCTCTACACTGTCCCCCCATCAAACACTCCCAGGGACAGGGACAGCACGGGGTTAGATACAGAGTAAAGCTCCCTCTACACTGTCCCCCCATCAAACACTCCCAGGGACAGGGACAGCATGGGGTTAGATACAGAGTAAAGTTCCCTCTACACTGTCCCCCCATCAAACACTCCCAGGGACAGGGACAGCACGGGGTTAGATACAGAGTAAAGCTCCCTCTACACTGTCCCCCCATCAAACACTCCCAGGGACAGGGACAGCACGGGGTTAGATACAGAGTAAAGCTCCCTCTACACTGTCCCCCCATCAAACACTCTCAGGGACAGGGACAGCACAGGGTTAGATACAAAGTAAAGCTCTCTCTACACTGTCCCCCCATCAAACACTCCCAGGGACAGGGACAGCACGGGGTTAGATACAGAGTAAAGCTCCCTCTACACTGTCCCCCCATCAAACACTCCCAGGGACAGGGACAGCACGGGGTTAGATACAGAGTAAAGCTCCCTCTACACTGTCCCCCCATCAAACACTCCCAGGACAGGGACAGCACGGGGTTAGATACAGAGTAAAGCTCCCTCTACACTGTACCCCCATCAAAACTCCCAGGGACAGGGACAGCACGGGGTTAGATACAGAGTAAAGCTCCCTCTACACTGTCCCCCCATCAAACACTCCCAGGGACAGGGACAGCACGGGGTTAGATACAGAGTAAAGCTCTCTCTACACTGTCCCCCATCAAACACTCCCTGGGACAGGGACAGCACGGGGTTAGATACAGAGTAAAGCTCCCTCTACACTGTCCCCCATCAAACACTCCCAGGGACAGGGACAGCACGGGGTTAGATACAGAGTAAAGCTCCCTCTACACTGTCCCCCCATCAAACACTCCCAGGGACAGGGACAGCACGGGGTTAGATACAGAGTAAAGCTCCCTCTACACTGTCCCCCCATCAAACACTCCCAGGGACAGGGACAGCACGGGGTTAGATACAGAGTAAAGCTCCCTCTACACTGTCCCCCATCAAACACTCCCAGGGACAGGGACAGCACGGGGTTAGATACAGAGTAAAGCTCCCTCTACACTGTCCCCATCAAACACTCCCAGGGACAGGGACAGCACGGGGTTAGATACAGAGTAAAGCTCCCTCTACACTGTCCCCCCATCAAACACTCCCAGGGACAGGGACAGCACGGGGTTAGATACAGAGTAAAGCTCCCTCTACACTGTCCCCATCAAACACGCCCAGGGACAGGGACAGCACGGGGTTAGATACAGAGTAAAGCTCCCTCTACACTGTCCCCCCATCAAACACTCCCAGGGACAGGGACAGCACGGGGTTAGATACAGAGTAAAGCTCCCTCTACACTGTCCCCCCCATCAAACACTCCCAGGGACAGGGGCAGCACGGGGTTAGATACAGAGTAAAGCTCCCTCTACACTGTCCCCCCATCAAACCCTCCCAGGGACAGGGACAGCACGGGGTTAGATACAGAGTAAAGCTCCCTCTACACTGTCCCCCCTATCCCAGGGACAGGGACAGCACGGGGTTAGATACAGAGTAAAGCTCCCTCTACACTGTCCCCCCTATCCCAGGGACAGGGACAGTACGGGGTCAGATACCGGGTGAAGAGCTGGGGTTAGTTTCGATGGAGACCGTGCTCTGGGAGATTGCTCCCTCTGTCCTTCTCTCTCTGCTGTCCCTTTCACTCCCCCCCCCCCTCTCCCTCTCCCCACCTCCCCCGCTCTCTGCCCCCCTCTCCCTCTCTCTCTCCCCTCCCTCTCCCCCCCCTCCCCCCCACTCCCCTCCCACCCCCGCGCCCAGCTCCCTGTGTCACTCACTGTGCGAAGAGTTGATCTCCCACTGCCTCCCGGACCCTCTGAAACGCCTCTTCCGCTGCCTGGGTGGCCACCTCCGCTGCCTGGAGGTGTAGGTAACCGTGAGAGGAGCCCAAGTCGTCCTTGTTAATGCCTCCCCTCGGGACCGACTGACTGCCTGAGTCAAACGTTCCCCCGTGACTGCATTTACCTAGCACCACGGCAAGACCAGTCAGTGTCAGCAATTCAGAGGTTAACCTCGATCAACGCGAGGGGCTACATTTTAGGGAAGTAAAACTTAGCAGGAATTATCCGCTTAACGGTCAGGTCCATCAGACATAGGAGTGGAAGTAAGGCCATTCGGCCCATCGAGTCCACCCGCCATTTAATCATGGCTGATCGACATTTCAAGGGTAAAAAGTGAGGTCTGCAGATGCTGGAGATCAGAGCTGAGAATGTGTTGCTGGTTAAAGCACAGCAGGTCAGGCAGCATCCAAGGAACAGGAAATAAGATGAAGGGCTTATGCCCGAAACGTCGAATTTCCTGTCCCTTGGATGCTGCCTGACCTGCTGCGCTTTAACCAGCAACACATTCTCAACTGACGGGCATTTCAACTCCACTTACCAGCGGTCTCCCCGTAGCCCTTAACTCCTCAAGACAAGAATCTATCCATCTCTGGTCCTTGGCTGGACAAAGACACCTTGGAGTGCAGGGGGCATCAAACACTGTAGACCATGATGAGGGCCGAGTGTCGGGATTATCCAGATGATTGGGATAAGGGGGGACCATTTGTGCATTTCCCGATCAGAGAGGCACCGAATGAATGGACCAAATTCAGTCCGTTTGGATTAATTTCTGGGCATGAAGTAAGAGGACGGTTAAAATTGACTCAGCACGGATTAATTATGGGATATACTGCCCTTGACTTCCTTACAAATATGGTGCACCGAAAGACTGGATTATTTTATAAAATATGGCAGCTCTTCTTGAATGACGTAAACACAGATATCTCGGCCACTCTAACGAGGGCTTTTATTTAATGACGATTACAAACCTGGCTGGTCCGGGCCCCCTTAGGAGAGGAATCCCACATGAATATGGGTTTTATTACATCTGATGTTAACGCACTCTGAGCATGTCAGAGACTTAAATATACACTCTGGTTAGTTGTAGGTTAGATTAGGAGAGAGTTGAGTTTTTTTGTTCTATTTTGGTATTATTTTTTCCCTTTGTTAAATTTTGACTCTTGTATATTTGATTTAATTCTATATCAATGTTTGTGTTTGAGAGTTTCGTTTATTTTTGTAAGCTTGCAAAAATGTTGAATTTCTAATGAAAATATCTTTAAAAAAATTAATCAGGGAGACATTAATAAGTTAGAATTCAGAGACCACCCATTCGGGCTGCGTGTCAACTTTTAGAGAACGATTCAACGGAGCTGGAGAGTTTTCCAGGCAGCGGTTAAAAGCTGAAAACGTGGTGCTGGAAAAGCGCAGCAGGTCAGGCAGCATCCGAGGAGCAGGAGAATCGACGTTTCGGATGAAGGGCTCATGCCCGAAACGTCCTCTCTCCTGCTCCTCGGATGCTGCCTGACCTGCTGCGCTTTTCCAGCACCACGTTTTCAGCTCTGACCTCCAGCATCTGCAGTCCTCACATTCTCCTCGAAGCTTATAAAAGGACGACAGTGAAACAGGAAGCAGCTAAGGAATCCCAAGCTGGCAATTTTGCAATTGAGGAGGAGGTATTGGTGTTACCGCGAGGATAGTTTGTTCCCGTTATATATTAACGATCTGGGTGAAGGGACTGGGGGCATTCTAGCGAAGTTTGCAGATGATACGAAGTTAGGTGGACAGGCAGGTAGGACTGAGGGAGTGGGGAGGCTGTAGAAGGATCTAGACAGTTTGGGAGAGTGGTCCAGGAAATGGCTGATGGAATTCAACGTGAGCAAGTGCGAGGTCTTGCACTTTGGAAACAAAAAAGGTCATAGAGTCATAGAGATGTGCAGCACAGAAACAGGCCCTTCGGCCCAACCCGTGCATGCTGACCCAGATATCACACAGTCACAGAGCTGTACAGCACAGAAACAGGCCCTTCGGCCCAACCCATGCATGCTGACCCAGATATCACAGAGTCATACAGCACAGAAACAGGCCCTTCGGTCCAACCCGTCCCATGCTGACCCAGATATCACAGAGTCACAGAGCTGTGCAGCACAGAAACAGGCCCTTCACCCATCCCGTCCATACTGACGCAGATATCCCAACCCAATCTAGTCCCACCTGCCAGCACCCGGCCCATATCCCTCCAAATCCTTCCTATCCATGTCCCCATCCAGATGCCTCTTAAATGCTGTCATTGTACCAGCCCCCACCACATCCTCTGGCAGCTCATCCCATACACGTACCACCCTCTGGGGGAAAACGTTGCCCCTCAGGTCCCTTTTATATCTTTCCCCTGTCACCCTAAACCTATGTCCCTCTAGTTCTGGACTCCCCCACCCCAGGGAGATAAGACCTTGTCTATTTACCCTCTCCATGCCCCTCATGATTTTATAAACCTCTATAAGGTCACCCCTCAGCCTCCGACGCTCCAGGGAAAACAGCCCCAGCCTGTTCAGCCTCTCCCTGTAGCTCAGACCCTCTGACCTCCTTGTAAATCTTTTCTGAACCCTTTCAGGTTTCACACCATCGTTTCCATCCCAAGACACGAGGGTGCCGCTGGCTGGAGCAGCATTTATCGCCTGTCAGTAATTACCCTGCAGAAGGTGAAGGTCAGCTACTCTCTCGAAGTGTAGCTCTTGCAGAGCTGGGTCACCCGCAGTGCCGTCACGGCAGGAATTCCCGGATTTACACCTGTAGCCATTCCGTACCAATGAGGGGAGTGACCGTTCCACAGAGTCTGGCTGTGAAACGAGTGAGCAAATTGCCAAAACTTTATGAGCACAGAAGCGAGGTTGTCACTCAGACAGTGTAAGGTTCCACATTCCTGCAGACCTTTGCCTCAGATTCATGGCGACATTACAGAGAGAAAAATAAAATTCCCTGCAACATTTGTTTGAAGAGTGGAATGTTAAGGGGATTCATAGATTTGGAAGCAGTTGACTTTCAACGTGATCCATATGGAATTGATCAATTTACTGGGATCTTGCAGAAGCCGAGAGAAGCTTAATTCAAAGTTTGTGCGAAGATTTGTAGCTCGGGTGCTCGTTGTTGTGGTTCTGTTCGCCGAGCTGGGAGTTTGTGTTGCAGACGTTTCGTCCCCTGTCTAGGTGACACCCTCAGTGCTTGGGAGCCTCCTGTGAAGCGCTTCTGTGATGTTTCCTCCGGCATTTATAGTGGTTTGTCTCTGCCATTTCCGGTTGTCAGTTGCTGTCCACTGCAGTGGCCGGTATATCGGGTCCAGGTCGATGTGTTTGTTGATAGAATCTGTGGAGGAGTGCCATGCCTCTAGGAATCCCCTGGCTGTTCTCTGTTTGGCTTGTCCTATAATAGGAGTGTTGTCCCAATCGAATTCATGTTGTTTGTCATCTGAGTGTGTGGCTACTAAGGATAGCTGGTCGTGTCGTTTCAGGGCTAGTTGGTGTTCATGGATGCGGGTTGTTAGCTGTCTTCCTGTTTGTCCTATGTAGTGTTTTGTACAGTCCTTGCATGGGATTTTGTACACTACATTGGTTTTGCTCCTGCTGGGTATCGGCTCCTTTGTTCTGGTGAGTTGTTGTCTGAGAGTGGCTGTTGGTTTGTGTGCTGTTATGAGTCCTAGTGGTCGCAGCAGTCTGGCTGTCAGTTCTGAAACGCTCCTGATGTATGGGAGTATGGCCAGTCCTTTGGGGCTAGCCCTGAAACGACACGACCAGCTATCCTTAGTAGCCACACACGCAGATGACAAGCAACATGAATTTGATTGGGACAACACTCCTATTATAGGACAAGCCAAACAGAGAACAGCCAGGGGATTCCTAGAGGCATGGCACTCATCCACAGATTCTATCAACAAACACATCGACCTGGACCCGATATACCGGCCACTGCAGCGGACAGCAACTGACAACTGGAAACGGCAGAGACAAACCACTATAAATGCCGGAGGAATCAGCACAGAAGCGCTTCACAGGAGGCTCCCAAACACTGAG
>NW_026867521.1:434236-473380 GCF_020745735.1 Hemiscyllium ocellatum
GAGGGTCAGTGCTGAGGGAGTGCCGCACTGTCGGTGGGTCAGTGTTGAGGGAGTGCCGCACTGTCGGAGGGTCAGTGCTGAGGGAGTGGGCACTGTCGGAGGGTCAGTGCTGAGGGAGTGGGCACTGTCGGAGGGTCTGTGCTGATGGAGTGGGCACTGTCGGAGGGTCAGTGCTGAGGGAGTGGGCACTGTCGGAGGGTCAGTGCTGAGGGAGTGGGCACTGTCGGAGGGTCAGTGCTGAGGGAGTGGGCACTGTCGGAGGGTCAGTGCTGAGGGAGTGCCGCACTGTCGGTGGGTCAGTGCTGAGGGAGTGCCGCACTGTCGGAGGGTCAGTGCTGAGGGAGTGGGCACTGTCGGAGGGTCAGTGCTGAGGGAGTGGGCACTGTCGGAGGGTCTGTGCTGATGGAGTGGGCACTGTCGGAGGGTCAGTGCTGAGGGAGTGGGCACTGTCGGAGGGTCAGTGCTGAGGGAGTGGGCACTGTCGGAGGGTCAGTGCTGAGGGAGTGGGCACTGTCGGAGGGTCAGTGCTGAGGGACTGGGCACTGTCGGAGGGTCAGTGCTGAGGGACTGGGCACTGTCGGAGGGTCAGTGCTGAGGGAGTGGGCACTGTCAGTCCATGCTGAGTGTGGTTTATGGTGAAACTCAGTAACTCCCTCGACACGTACAGAGAGTGAAACAGCGTTAAGGAATAAGGGTTCCTGCGATGAGGAATTAAGGAGCTGATGTGCACTTACAGAGTTGGAGTCACAGAGGCCGTGAGAATCCGACAGAGACTGAGTCGTTGAGTAATTCCTTACCTGACCTCTGGTGCGAGACGGATTTCAGACTGCCTGCTCTCAGTCCTGCCCACTGATGCTTATCTGTTTTTGAGGGAATGTGATCCCGGAACACAGAGCTGAAGTGTCAGAGTGTGGGGATTAGGCCGTGGGGTGGGGTTATTGGCTGAAAGAGTTGGGGATTTACTGCATTTATTTGGAATCCAGCTCCTCACACGCTAAGTAATCTCCAACCTGTTTTTAAATGGAGGTCACGCACTTTACTGAGCGTGTATTTCCACATTCGCATTCCAACCAGGGATTGCATTGGAGAGAATCCTCTTCTCCCACTCTCCCAGCTCCTCAGGCAGCACCTTCCAAACCCACGGCCCCTTCCATCTGGAAGGACAAGGGGCAGCAGGTACATGGGACCACCCCCCCCCCCCTGCAAGTTCCCCTCCGAGCCCCTCCCCATCCCGACTTGGAAATCTATCGGCCGTTCCTTCCTGGGTCAGAATCCTGGGATTCCCTCCCTCGGGAACGTGGACTCACAGAGCTGTACAGCACGGACACAGACCCTTCGGCCCAACCCATCCATGTCGACCCAGATATCCCAACCCAATCTAGTCCCACCTGCCAGCCCCCGGCCCATATCCCTCCAAACCCTTCCTATCCATGTCCCCATCCAGATGCCTCTTAAATGCTGTCATTGTACCGGCCCCCACCACTTCCTCTGGCAGCTCATCCCACACACGTACCACCCTCTGGGGGAAAAAGTTGCCCCTTAGGTCTCTTTTATATCTTTCCCCTCTCACCCTAAACCTATGCCCCTCTAGTTCTGGACTCCCCCATCTCAGGGAAAAGACCTTGTCTATTTACCCTATCCATGCCCCTCATGATTGTATAAACCTCTATAACGTCACCCCTCAGCCTCCGACGCTCCAGGGAAAACAGCCCCAGCCTGTTCAGCCGCTCCCTGTAGCTCAGACCCTCCAACCCTGGCAACATCCTTGTCAATCTTTTCTGAACCCTTTCAAGTTTCACAACATCTTTCCGATAGGAAGGAGACCAGAATTGCACCCAATATTCCAACAGCGGCCTAACCAATGTCCTGTACAGCCGCAACATGCCCCCCCAACTCTGTACTCAATACTCTGACCAATAAAGGAAAGCATACCAAACGCTGCCTTCACTATCCTATCTACCTGCGACTCCACTTTCAAGGAGCTATGAACCTGCACTCCAAGGTCTCTTTGTTCAGCAACACTCCCTAGGACCTTACCATTAAGTGGATAAGTCCTGCTAAGATTTGCTTTCCCAAAATGCAGCACCTCGCATTTATCTGAATTAAACTCCGTCTGCCACTTCTCAGCCCATTGGCCCATCTGGGCCAGATCTTGTTGTAATCTGAGGGAACCCTCTTCGCTGTCCACTACACCCTCCAATTTTGGGGTCATCTGCAAACTTACTAACTGTACCTCTTATGCTCACATCCAAATCATTTATGTAAATGACAAAAAGTAGAGGACCCAGCACCGATCCTTATGGCACTCCACTGGTCACAGGCCTCCAGTCTGAAAAGCAACCCTCCACCACCACCCTCAGCCACTCCCCTGCAGCTCAGTCAGGTTCATGGTAATGTGCAGAGGGATTGCCAATAGACAACAGACAATAGGTGCAGGAGTAGGCCATTCTGCCCTTCGAGCCTGTACCGCCATTCAATATGATCATGGCTGATCATTCCTAATCAGTATCCTGTTCCTGCCTTATCTCCATAACCCTTGATCCCACTATCCTTGAGAGCTCTATCCAACTCTTTCTTAAATGAATCCAGAGACTGGGCTTCCACTGCCCTCTGGGGCAGAGCATTCCACACAGCCACCACTCTCTGGGTGAAGACGTTTCTCCTCATCTCTGTCCTAAATGGTCTACCCTGTATTTTTAAGCTGTATCCTCTGGTTCGGCACTCACCCATCAGCGGGAACATGTTTCCTGCCTCCAGAGTGTCCAATCCTTTCGTAATCTTATACGTCTCAATCAGATCCCCTCTCAGTCTTCTAAACTCAAGGGTACACAAGCCCAGTCGCTCCAGTCTTTCAGTGTAAGGTAGTCCCGCCATTCCAGGAATTGGCCTCATGAACCTACGCTGCACTCCCTCAATAGCCAGAATATCTTTCCTCAAAGACATTGGATATTCAGCCCTTCCAGCCTGTTCCGCCATACTATCCCATCGCGGCTGGGTGAACATTTCAATGCCTGTTCTCTCCCCTCCCATCCCCATCCCCATAACCCCATCTCCTCCCAGCAGCTATCAGAAACCCATCTATCCCCACCCTCAACACACCCAGAGACTGAGCTCCCTCAGCTCTCTGTGGGAGACAGTTCCCCATCTCACTCTGACTGGTCCTCCCCTTGGTTTTAAGGTGCCCCCCCCCCAACTGTTTCTAGACTCCCCCACCCAGGGGACCATCCTATCTCCATTCACCCCCTCTCTCTGCCATCCACAAAACCTTCAGAAAACCAACATGTCACATCCATCAGCTCCCCCTCATTGTAGCAGTGTCCAAACCTCCATTAAACATGACCTTCTATTCAAAAATCCACCCTGACCAAAGAATTAGAACAGAAATTGCTGGAGAAACTCAGCAGGTCTAGCAACATCTGTGGAGAGAGAAACAGAGATCAGGTTTCGGGTGAGACTTGACCGTCCCTTAGACCTGAAAGGATGGAAACTAATGGGTGGTTTTGACCAGGCTGGAAGAGGGGGGCGAGTGAATCAGATGGTGAGGATGCCCAGGGGGAGTTCTGACAGTGGTGAAGGAGTGATAGAGATGTACAATAGGTGTTAATGAGAGGGGTGAAAAGGAGAGCGTGGATCTGCTGTGATGGAATCAAACCGAACACGATCCGAACAAGACCCGGTTGGAGAGATGAAGGTTTTTGTAAAGTTGATGGAGGAGAGTGATCGTGTTCTGAAGTTGTTCAGCTCAGTGTTGAGTCTCAGAGGCTGGAAGGTCCCCGAGGGGAAAGGGAGATGTTGCTCCTCAAGGTTCATGAGATCATGCAAGAGAGAGATAGCTAGGAGGTTGGGAAAAGTGATTCGAGGATCAGAGGAATCGATGGGTGACCATGGGGGAAGGAAAGACGCTAATTCCAAAGTCTGTGTTGGCTATTGCTCTGTTGAGTAGCTATTCAGATTTTGGAATTGTAGAAGGGGATGGTCTCTCTCAAGCAGATGGAAGGGGCAGTCAGTTATTGGACGCTAGAAATGTTCCTTATGTTAGGCAACATTTAATGGAGTAATTGGGCACTCTCCAATCAGGGAGATAGACAGGAAATTATATGGCTGTTAGTGTTAACGGAGAATCATAGAATGGGAGAATCATAGAGATGTACAGCACGGAAACAGACCCTTCGGCCCAACTTGTCCATGCTGACCCAGATATCCTAAACTAATCTAGTCCCACCTGCCAGCACCCAGCCCATGTCCCTCCAAACCCTTCCTATTCATATACACATCCAGATGCCTCCTAAATGCTGTCATTGTACCAGCCCCCACCACTTCCTCTGGCAGCTCATTCCATACACGTACCACCCTCTGTGTGAAAAAGTTGCCCCTTAGGTCACTTTTAAATCTTTCCCCTCTCATCTTAAATCTTTCCCCTCTCACCCTAAACCTATGCCCCTCTAAGTCTGGACTCCCCCACCTCAGGGAAAAGACCTTGTCTATTTACCCTCTCCATGTCCCTCATGATTTTATAAACCTCTATAAGGTCACCCCTCAGCCTCCGACGCTCCAGGGAAAACAGCCCCAGCCTGTTCAGCCTCTCCCTGTAGCTCAGACCCTCCAACATCCTTGTGAATTTTTTCTGAACCCTTTCAAGTTTCCCAACATCCTTCCTGTAGCCGGGAGACCGGAATTGCACACAATATTCCAAAAGTGTACGTTGCTTTCCTGATGCGAGGATTACGTCTCTAAATAATTCAGTTATAAAGGGGGCCAGTGAGAAACAGAAAGCAATTGCTCACATGGGTGGGAATGATATTTGTAAAGAGGTACAGAGGGAATTTGTGAGGTTAGGTAGAAGATTAAAAAAAAATACAACTGTGGAAGTAATAATCTCTGGTTTACTCTCAATGTCACACTCAGCAGTGGCAGGAGGTAAAGGATTTAGATTAGATTGGATTAGTTTCCCTACAGTGTGGGGAACAGGCCCTTCGGCCCTACACTGAGTCTCCGAAGGGTAACCCACCCAGACCCATTTCCCACTGACTAATGCAGCTAACACAGCGGGCAAGTGAACATGGCCAATTCACCCTGACCCGCACATCTTTGGACTCAACAGTGGGAGGAACGAAAGAATTTATCTCCTCTCTCCAAGACTTGAAGAGGTGGGGCCAGAAGAGACCTGATTCAAAAGGAATCAAATCTGGAAGGGGACTGATCCCTGAGCGGGGAGGTTTGCTCGTTCCAATAAGGGGAGGCTTTCTCCTGAGAGAGAGAGAGGGGGAGTGCAGTGTAGACTGAAGGATTGATGGGGGAGGTTCCGCATGTGAGGAGAATACGTCACTTAGGAATGAAAGACGAGAGAGAGTCACTGTGCGGAGTTATTCTGAAGAATAAAACTGCATTTACTTCAATGAAAGGAGTCTAAGATAAGGCAGATGAACTCAGGGAAGGTTTGAGACCATGGGATTGCTCCATCATCGCTGTTACAGAACCTTGGCTGTGAGTTGGAAGGGACTGGTAACTGGTTTGTCCCACACTGCCCAGGGATGTGTAGGTTAGGGTGGATTGGCCGTGGGAAATTGTCCCATAGTGCCCAGGGATGTGCAGGTTAGGGTGGATTGGCCAGGGGGAATTGTCCCATAGTGCCCAGGGATGTGCACGTTAGGGTGGGTTGGCCGTGGGAAATTGTCCCATAGTGCTCAGGGATGTGCAGGTTAGGGTGGATTGGCCAGGGGGAATTGTCCCATAGTGCCCAGGGATGTGCACGTTAGGGTGGGTTGGCCGTGGGAAATTGTCCCATAGTGCCCACGGATGTGCCGATTAGGGTGCATTGGCCATGGGAAATTTTCCCACAGTGTCCAGAGATGTGCAGGTTAGGGTGGATTGGCCATGGGAAATTGTCTCATAGTGCCCAGCGATGTACAGGTTAGGGTGGATTGGCCATGGGAAATTGTCCCAAAGTGTCCAGGGATGTGCAGGTTAGGTTCAGTTGGCCATGGGAAATTGTCCCATAGTGTCCAGGGATGTGCAAGTTATGGTGGGTTGACCATGGGAAATTGTCCCATAGTGCCCAGGGATGTGCAGGTTAGGGTGGGTTGGCCTTGGGAAATTGTCCCATAGTGCCCAGGGATGTGCAGGTTAGGGTGGATTCGCCGTGGGGAATTGTCTCATAGTGCCCAGGGATGTGCAGGTTAGGGTGGGTTGGCCATGGGAAATTGTCCCATAGTGCCCACGGATGTGCAGGTTAGGGTGGATTGGCCATGGGAAATTGTCCCATAGTGCCCAGGGATGTGCACGTTAGGGTGGATTGGCCATGGGAAATTGTCCCCTAGTGCCCAGGGATGTGCACGTTAGGGTGGACTGGCCTTGGGAAATTGTCCCATAGTGCCCAGGGATGTGCAGGTTAGGGTGGATTGGCCATGGGAAATTGTCCCATAGTGCCCACGGATGTGCCGATTAGGGTGCATTGGCCATGGGAAATTTTCCCACAGTGTCCAGAGATGTGCAGGTTAGGGTGGATTGGCCATGAGAAATTGTCTCATAGTGCCCAGCGATGTACAGGTTAGGGTGGATTGGCCATGGGAAATTGTCCCAAAGTGTCCAGGGATGTGCAGGTTAGGGTGGATTGGCCATGGGAAATTGTCCCATAGTGCCCAGGGATGTGTAGGTTATGGTGGGTTGACCATGGGAAATTGTCCCATAGTGCCCAGGGATGTGCAGGGTGGGGGGAATGGCCATGGGAAATTGTCCCTTAGTGTCCAGGGATGTGCAGGTTAGGGTGGATTGGCCATGGGAAAGTGTCCCATAGTGCCCAGGGATGTGCGGATTAGGGAGGATCAGCCATGGGAAATTGTCCCACAGTGCCCAGGGTTGTGCAGGTTAGGGTGGGATGGCCGTGGGAAATTGTTCCATAGTGTCCAGGGATGTGCAGGTTAGGTTCAGTTGGCCATGGGAAATTGTCCCATAGTGTCCAGGGATGTGCAAGTTATGGTGGGTTGACCATGGGAAATTGTCCCATAGTGCCCAGGGATGTGCAGGTTAGGGTGGGTTGGCCTTGGGAAATTGTCCCATAGTGCCCAGGATGTGCAGGTTAGGGTGGATTCGCTGTGGGGAATTGTCTCATAGTGCCCAGGGATGTGCAGGTTAGGGTGGATTGGCCATGGGAAATTGTCCCATAGTGCCCACGGATGTGCAGGTTAGGGTGGATTGGCCATGGGAAATTGTCCCATAGTGCCCAGGGATGTGCAGGTTAGGGTGGATTGGCCATGGGAAATTGTCCCCTAGTGCCCAGGGATGTGCACGTTAGGGTGGACTGGCCTTGGGAAATTGTCCCATAGTGCCCAGGGATGTGCAGGTTAGGGTGGGTTGGCCTTGGGAAATTGTCCCATAGTGCCCAGGGATGTGCAGGTTAGGGTGGATTCGCCGTGGGGAATTGTCTCATAGTGCCCAGGGATGTGCAGGTTAGGGTGGATTGGCCATGGGAAATTGTCCCATAGTGCCCACGGATGTGCAGGTTAGGGTGGATTGGCCATGGGAAATTGTCCCATAGTGCCCACGGATGTGCAGGTTAGGGTGGATTGGCCATGGGAAATTGTCCCCTAGTGCCCAGGGATGTGCACGTTAGGGTGGATTGGCCATGGGAAATTGTCCCATAGTGTCCAGGGATGTGCAGGTTAGGGTGGATTGGCCATGGGAAATTGTCCCATAGTGTCCAGGGATGTGCAGGTTAGGGTGGGTTGGCCGTGGGAAATTGTCCCATAGTGCCCAGGGATGTGCAGGTTAGGGTGGATTGGCCGTGGGAAATTGTCCCATAGTGTCCAGGGATGTGCAGGTTAGGGTGGATTGGCCGTGGGAAATTGTCCCATAGTGCCCAGGGATGTGCAGGTTAGGGTGGATTGGCCGTGGGAAATTGTCCCATAGTGTCCAGGGATGTGCAGGTTAGGGTGGGTTGGCCATGGGAAATTGTCCCATAGTGCCCAGGGATGTGCAGGTTAGGGTGGATTCGCCGTGGGGAATTGTCCCATAGTGCCCAGGGATGTGCAGGTTAGGGTAGGTTGGCCATGGGAAATTGTCCCATAGTGCCCAGGGATGTGCAGGTTAGGGTGGATTGGCCATGGGAAATTGTCCCATAGTGTCCAGGGATGTGCAGGTTAGGGTGGATTGGCCGTGGGAAATTGTCCCATAGTGTCCAGGGATGTGCAGGTTAGGGTGGGTTGGCCATGGGAAATTGTCCCATAGTGCCCAGGGATGTGCAGGTTAGGGTGGATTGGCCATGGGAAATTGCCTGTAGTGTTGGGTGCATTAGTCAGGGGTGAATATTGGGGAGTGGGTGTGGATGGGTTACTCTTTGGAGCGTTGGTTTGGACTGGTTGGGCTGAAGGGCCTCTTCCCACACTGTAGGGAATCTAATTTAATCTAACCTTACCACTGAAACGAGGGAAGATATTTCTCAAAAATCATCCAATGAAAATAGATGGGTGCCAATTGGAAATAAGAGAGTACGGATCACCTTAATAGGATTGTCATATTGACACTCCCAGAGAATCAGCTACGTCGAGGGGTCTCAGATATATGTGAGTCTCGTAAGGTTGTAATAAAGGGGGGAGTTTAATTTTCCAAACATATAACATAGAAAAGTACAGCACAGAACAGGCCCTTCGGCCCACGATGCTGTGCCGAGGATTAATCCTAATCTAAAATTAAATAATCTAGCCTACGCACCCCTCAACTCACTGCTATCCATGTGCATGTCCAGCAGTCGCTTAAATGACCCCAGTGACTCTGCCTCCACCATCACAGCCGGTAACACATTCCTCACATTCACAACTCTCTGTGTAAAGAACCTACCCCCGACGTCTCCTTTACACCTTCCTCCTAATATCTTCAAACTATGACTTCTGGGGAAAGGTCTCTGGGTATTGACTCTATCTATTCCTCTCATTACCTTGTACACCTCGATCAGGTCTCCTCTCTCCCTCCTTCCCTCCAGAGAGAAAAGTCTGAGTCTATGCGACCTCTCTTCATAAGGCAAGCGCCCCCAGTCCAGGCAGTATCCTGGTAAACCTTCTCTGCACCCTCTCCAAAGCCTCTGGATCTTTCCTATAGTAGGGCGACCAGAACTGGACACAATATTCCAAGTGTGGTCTCAGCAGGGTCTTGTAGAGCTGCAGCAAAACCTCACGGCTCTTAAACTCCATCCCCCTGTTAATGAAAGCCAGAACACCATATGCTTTCTTAACAACCCTGTCCACTTGGGGCTGCCATAGTATTAAAGGTTTGGATTGTGAAGAATTTGAAGAAAATTTTCTTTAACAATGTGTAAATGTTCCAACGAGTGGAAGAGCAAAACGTGACCTCCTCTTTCATAATGAGGTGAAACATCACACAGCAGCAGGTTACGGTCCGACAGGTTTATTTGGAAGCACTCCCTTTCGGAGCGCAGATCCTATTGTTCAGTCACAGGATGGTCATGTAACTGATGCATTATATCGAACAAACCTGGATTACTGGTAAATCTTTAATCCTTTAGAACGGGTTCCAGGTTTCGATTTATTAATATGTAAATCCCAGAACTCCTTTCAAATCACATTCCTGAGATAACGTTAGGCTTTTTAAAAAAAGGTGACAGCTCAGCTCAGACAATGCATTAAAGGTGTGAGGTTAGAGTTTGAGTCAGACTGGTTCTATGTCCAAAGCAAGAATTTATAAAATGTCATATGGACTGTGAAAATATACTTACATGTGTGTGTGTGTGTGTGAGTGTGTGAGAGTGTGTAAGGGAGAGTGTGTGTGAGGGAGAGAGTGTGCGTGAGTGTGTGAGGGAGAGAGTGTGTGAAGAAGAGAAAGTATGTGAGCGAGAGAGAGTGAGTGTGTAAGGGAGGGAGTGTGTGTGCATGTGTGCACCTACACACGTGTGTGAGGAACAGAGAGAGTGAGAGAGTATGTGTGAGTGTGTGTGAGGGAGACAGAGTGTGTGCATGTGAGGAGGAGAGGGAGAGAGAGAGTGCGTGTGTGTGAGTGTGAGGGAGAGAGTGCGTGAAGGAGAGAGTGTGTTTGTGTGAGGGAGAGTGTGTGTGCATGTGTGAGGGAGAGAGTGTGTGTACGTATGGATGTGTGAGGGAGAGAGAGAGTGTGTGTGTGTGTGAGAGAGAGACAGAGTGAGAGAGTATGTGTGAGTGTGTGAGGGAGAGTGTGTGTGTGTGTGTGTGTGAGGGAGAGAGAGTGCATGCGTATAGGTGTGTGTGAGAGAGAGTGTGTGTGTGTGTGTGAGAGAGAGACAGAGTGAGAGAGTATGTGTGAGTGTGTGAGGGAGAGTGTGTGTGTGTGTGTGTGAGGGAGAGAGAGTGCATGCGTATAGGTGTGTGAGAGAGAGTGTGTGTGTGTGTGAGAGAGAGACAGAGTGAGAGAGTATGTGTGAGTGTGTGAGGGAGAGAGTGCGTGCGTGTGAGGAGGATAGGGAGAGAGAGAGTGTGTGTGAGTGTGTGAGGGAGAGAGAGTGTGAAGGAGAGAGAGTGTGTGAGGGAGAGAGTGTGTGTGCGTGTGAGGAGGAGAGGGAGAGAGAGAGTGTGTGTGAGTGTGTGAGGGAGAGAGAGTGTGAAGGAGAGAGAGTGTGTGAGGGAGAGAGTGTGTGTGCGTGTGAGGAGGAGAGGGAGAGAGAAAGAATGTGTGAGGGAAAGAGAGTGTGTGAGGGAGAGAGAGAGTGTGTGAGAGAAAGTGCATGAGGGAGTGTGTGTGTGAGGAGGAGAGGGAGAGAAAGTGTGTGTGAGTGTGAGGGAGAGAGAGTGTGTGAGGGAGAGAGTGTGTGTGTGAGGAGGAGAGGGAGAGAGAGTGTGTGAGGGAGAGAGTGTGTGTGTGAGGAGGAGAGGGAGAGAGTGTGTGTGTGAGTGTGAGGGAGAGAGTGTGTGAAGGAGAGAGAGTGTGAGTGAGAGAGTGTGTGAGGGAGAGAGTGTGTGTGGGTGTGACGGAGAGAGTGTGCGTGCGTGTGAGGAGGAGAGGGAGAGAGAAAGTGTGTGTGAGGGAGAGTGTGTGAGGGAGAGAGAGTGTGTGTGTGTGTGAGAGAGTAGGAGTGTGTGAGAGAGAGTAGGTGTGTGGGAGAGAGTGTGTGAGGGAGAGAGAGTATGTGTGTGTATGAGGAGGAGAGGGAGAGAGAGAGAGAGTGTGTGTGTGTGTGAGGAGGAGAGGGAGAGAGAGAGAGTGTGTGAGGGAGAGAGAGTGTGTGTGTGAGGAGGAGAGGGAGAGAGAGAGAGTGTGTGTGTGTGGGTGGGGGGGAGAGGAGGAGAGGGAGAGAGAGAGAGTGTGTGTGTGTGAGAGAGTGCGGGTGTGCACGCGTGTGAGGGAGAGGGATCTTGCGGAGTAAGGCAGGGCAAGTGACTGAAGGGTTCATGGGGGAGCACTTTGGGATGAGTGATCATCATTCTATTTGTTCGAAAATATTTAAAGAAAGGATAATTCTTCCATAAAAGTTAAAGGCTTTCAACGAATGAGGCAAATTTGAATGGTGTGAGACAGGAACTTTCAAACGTTGACTGTTCCCGGGTAAATGGGCGTCTGACAGTGGGATGAGAAGTGTTCAGAGGCATTAGGTTCCAGTCAGAGTGAAAAGGAAGGCTGGTATGGTTAGGGGCCAATGGGTGAACAATGAGGTTCTAGTGATGAACAAAACACAATCATATGTTAGATAGAGACACCTGGGATCAACTGAATCTCTTACAGAGTATAAAGGGTTCAGGATCTAGTGTATCCCAGAGCATTGTGTGGAGTTAGGGAGGAAATTCCCTTGTGGAAATATTTGGGGTCATCTATAACTAGGGGTGAGGTGCCGGAGGACTGGACAGTGCGGAATATTGTCCCTTTGTTTAAGCAGACGGCCCTGGGAAGGATCGAGCTGTGAGTCTGATATCAGCGGTGGGTAACTTGTTGGAGGGGATTCTGAAAGATTGGATTTCTACACATTCGGGAACGCCGGGACTGATTCGGGATGGTCAGCACGGTTTTATACGAGGGAAACCGTGTCTCACTGACTTCATTGTGTTTTTTTTGAGGCAGTGACCAAGGGGATCGAGGAGGGGATTGTTCACTCGGACTTTTGTAAAGTCTTGCCCAGACGGGAGACTAATGAGTGAAGTTCGATCACAGGGGGTTCAGGGTGGGGGCGGCCAGTCAGATACAGAATTGGCTTCATGGTGGGAGACAGAGGGAGAGGGGGGGAGAGGAGGGGGGGTGTTTCAGACTGGAGGCCTGTGACCAGAGGGGGGCCCACAGGGATCGGGGCTGTTGGTTATTTGTATAAACGATGTGGATGTGGATTTGGGAGACGGGGTTAGTGATGACACCGAGGTTGGTGGGAGAGGGGACAGGGAAGGGGGTGAGCTAAGGTTACAGAGGGATCCTGATCCAACAGGTCAATGGGCTGAGGAGGGGCAGATGGAGTTTAATCTGGGTAAATGTGAGGGGTTGTATTTTGGTAAAACACACCGGGCCGGGGCGTATACAGTTAATGGTGGGGCCCTGGGGAACAGAGGGACCCAGGGGTTCAGGGACAGAATCCCTTTGGAGTCTGTGTCGCAGGTACACAGGGAGTTACCAAGCTCTTAGACCCACCTTGTCTCTCTCTCTCTCTCTCTCTCTCTGAGTCAGTCCCGTCGAATGTATTCCCCACTCACAATGTGGTCTCCGATCCATTGGCGCCATCCAAATGCAGACTGGGTGAGTGCTTTGTGGAACAACACCCCCTCCCGCTCTATCTGTAGGAATGACCCCTGACCCCCTGGTAGCATTGCCATTTCAATCAAGTCCCCACCCCCACCCAGCCTCCACAGGGATGTGGGGGTGTCACTGGCTGGGCCCACTATTTATCGCCCCTGTCCCTAGTTGCCCCCCTTGGGAAGATGGGGGTGAGCTGCCTCCCTGACCCGCTGCAGTCCATGTGCTGTAGGGGAGACCCACAATGTCCCTGAGGGAGGGAATCCCAGGATTCTGACCCAGGAAGGAACGGCCGATAGATTTCCAAGTCGGGATGGGGAGGGGCTCGGAGGGGAACTTGCAGGGGGGGGGGGGTGGTCCCATGTACCTGCTGCCCCTTGTCCTTCCAGATGGAAGGGGCTGTGGGTTTGGAAGGTGCTGCCTGAGGAGCTGGGAGAGTGGGAGAAGAGGATTCTCTCCAATGCAATCCCTGGTTGGAATGCGAATGTGGAAATACACGCTCAGTAAAGTGCGTGACCTCCATTTAAAAACAGGTTGGAGATTGCTTAACGTGTGAGGAGCTGGATTCCAAATAAATGCAGTAAATCCCCAACTCTTTCAGCCAACAACCCCACCCCACGGCCTAATCCCCACACTCTGACTCAGGGTTCACAGGGATCTTGCCAGAGTTGGAGGATTTGAGCTACAGGGAGAGGCTGAATAAACTCAGCCTGTTTTCCCTGGAGCGTCGGAGGCTGAGGGGCGTCTTTATGTTTAGATTAGGTTCCCTACAGTGTGGAAACAGGCCGTTCAGCCCAACCAGTCCACACCGACCCTCCAAAGAGCAGCCCACCCTGAACCATTTCCCTCTGACTAATCCACTTAACATTATGGGACAATTACCCATGGCCAACCCACCCTAACCTGCACATCCCTGGACACTATGGGACAATTCCCCATGGCCAATCCACCCTAACCTGCACATCCCTGGGCACTATGGGACAATTCCCCATGGCCAGTCCACCCGAACCTGCACATCCCTGGGCACTATGGGACAATTTCCTACGGCCAATCCACCCTAACCTGCACATCCCTGGGCACTATGGGACAATTTCCCATGGCCAACCCACCTTAATCTGCACATCCCTGGACACTATGGGACAATTTCCCATGGCCGATGCACCCTAACCTGCACATCCCTGGACACTATGGGACAATTTCCCATGGCCAACCCACCCAAAACTGCACATCCCTGTGCACTATGGGACAATTTCCCATGGCCAATCCACCCTAACCTGCACATCCCTGGGCACTATGGGACAATTCCCCATGGCCAATCCACTGTAACCTGCACATCCCTGGGCACTTTGGGACAATTTCCCATGGCCAATCCACCCTAACCTGCACATCCCTGGACACTATGGGACAATTTCCCATGGCCAATCCACTCTAACCTGCACATCCCTGGGCACTATGGGACAGTTTCCCATGGCCAATCCACCCTAACCTGCACATCCTTGGACACCAAGGGACAGTTTCCCATGGCCAATCCACCCTAACCTGCACATCACTGGACACTATGGGACAATTCCCCATGGCCAATCCACCCTAACCTGCACATCCCTTGACACTATGGGACAATTCCCCATGGCCAATCCACCCTAACCTGCACATCCCTGGGCACTATGGGACAATTTCCCATGGCTAATCCACCCAAACCTGCACATCCCTGGGCACTATGGGACAATTTCCCATGGCCAATCCACCCAAACCTGCACATCCCTGGGCACCATGGGACAATTTCCCATGGCCAATCCACCCTAACCTGCACATCCCTTGACACTATGGGACAATTTCCCATGGCCAATCCACCCTAACCTGCACATCCCTGGGCACTATGGGACAATTCCCCATGGCCAACCCACCTTAACCTGTACATCCCTGGGCACTATGCGACAATTTCCCTTGGCCAATCCACCCGAACCTGCACATCCCTGGGCACTATGGGACAATTTCCCATGGCCAATCCACCCTGACCTGCACATCTTTGGACTGTGGGAGGAAACTGGAGCACCCGGAGGAAACCCACACAGACACGGTGAGAATGTGCAAACTCCACACAGACTGTCACCCGAGGGTGGGATTGAACTGGGGTCCCTGGCGCTGGGAGGCAGCAGTGCTGACCATTGAGCCATCGAGCCATCTCTGTGAAGGCTGGGTTTGGTGGTTCGGGGGTCTCGGGGGAACGAAGCCTGAATCAATACGGGAGAATAACCGATGCTCCCCGTGATGGGAGCTTCAGTGAAAGTGCATTGAGTGATGTCATGTAAGATAATTTAACTTGAATTTGATCGAAATTAAGTGAAGTTGGTTTAGTTCAATTTAAGTTAATTTAGTTTAATTTAATTTAATTTAATTTATTAAGTTAGTTATTTATTGAGCTGTAATATGGAAAGACTGTTCTGTATCTTTCCGTTAGTTTGGTTTAGTTTGTAGAGTTGCAGTAAGTTTATTGTTAAGTTTATTCAACATCAGGTTGTTATAACATCTTTTGTACTTATATAATTTTGTAAAAAATAAAAATCTTTTTCAATGAAAGGAAAGGGACCTAAGGGGCAGCTTTTTCCCCCAGAGGGTGGTACGTGTATGGGATGAGCTGCCAGAGGAAGTGGTGGGGGCTGGTACAATGACAGCATTTAAGAGGCATCTGGATGGGGACATGGATAGGAAGGGTTTGGAGGGGTAGGGGCCGGGTGCTGGCAGGTGGGACTAGATTGGGTTGGGATATCCGGGTCAGCATGCACGGGTTGGACTGTTTCAGTTCTGTACAGCTCTGTGACTCTGTGATATCTGGGTCAGCATGGACGGGCTGGGCCGAAGGGCCTGTTTCCGTGCTGTGCAGCGCTGTGACTGCAACAGTTATCCTGGACAGACAATATTCCAAACAACATACACCCCCAAGTGAGAACGGGCTTGACCAGCAGGTAGGTGGACCCTCGTAGACTTTCAGAGGAGATTGGCGTGGTCAAAGGTCAGAGGGATCCACTGAACACCCAGAGAGAGAGAGAGAGAGAGAGAGGGGAAGGGGGGAGTGGAGGGAGAGGGGGAGAGAGAGGGAGAGAGAGGGGGAGGGAGAGACAGAAACAGGAAGAGAGAGGGGGGCAAATAGAGAAGGGGGAAAGGAGAGAGAGAGAGAGAGGAGGGGGAGAGATGGAGACAGAGTGGGACAGGGGGGAGAGAGAGGGAGAGGGGAGAGGGGGAGAGGGAGAGGGGAGAGGGGGAGAGGGAGAGGGGAGAGGGGGAGAGGGAGAGGGGAGAGGGGGAGAGGGAGAGGGGAGAGGGGGGGGAGACGGGGAGAGGGAGAGAGAGTGAGAGGGAGAGGAGGAGGGGGAGAGAGAGGGAGAGAGAGGGAGAGAGAGGGAGAGAGAGCGAGAGGGGAGAGGGGGAGAGGGAGAGGGGGAGAGAGAGGGAGAGGGGAGAGGGGGAGAGGGAGAGGGGGAGAGAGAGGGAGAGGGGAGAGGGGGGGAGAGGGAGAGAGAGAGAGCGGGGCGAGAGAGGGGGAGGGGGCAAGAGAGAGGGAGGGGGGTGAGAGAGAGAGGGAGAGAGAGGGAGAGAGATAGAGAGAGAGAGAGAGAGAGCGAGAGGGGAGAGGGGGAGAGGGAGAGAGGGAGAGGGAGAGGGGGGGTGGGAGAGAGAGAGGGGGAGGGAGAGGGAGAGAGGGAGAGAGAGAGAGAGAGAGGGAGAGAGAGCGAGAGGGGGGAGAGGGGGAGGGAGGGAGAGTGGGAGAGGGAGAGGGGGAGTGGGGAGAGAGAGGAGAGGGAGAGAGAGAGGGCGGGAGAGGGGGAGAGGGAGAGAGAGAGAGAGAGGAGAGGGGAGAGAGGGAGAGAGGGGGGACAGGGGGGGGGGGGGGGGAGAGGGGAGGGGGGACGGGGGGGGGAGGGGGAGAGAGGGAGAGGGGGAGTGGGGGAGGGGGGGGGAGAGAGAGAGAGCGGGGGAGGGGGAGAGAGAGAGGGGAGAGAGGGAGGGGAGAGAGGGAGGGGGAGGGGAGGGAGAGGGGGGAGAGAGGGACAGAGAGAGGGAGAGGGAGAGAGAGGGACAGAGAGGGGGAGGGGAGAGAGAGAAACAGGAAGAGAGAGAGAGAGGGGCAAATAGAGAAGGGGGAAAGGAGAGAGAGAGAGAGAGGGAGAAAGAGAGAGGGAGAGACTGTGCAAATCTCCAAGAGGCTCAGGAAGTACAGTACGCTGAAGAGGCTGAGAGTGATGAGGGAGTATCACTGAGTGTGAAACCGTATTGTAATTTGATCTCGAATACGCTCCAAACCCTTGATGTTGGGACTGACCTGACATTTTCAGGAAAATTCAGCCGCACAACTCATCCAGAACGGTGAGGTCAGAGAGAGAGTCAGGAGGGAGCAGGCATTCGTCAGAATGCGCTTCAGAAAAAAAAAGTCCCTGAAAATATATCCCAGGATATATGCCTGTGTGTATTATAGTGAACACCGCAGTCCCTGTGTATATTATAGTGAACAGCAGTCCCTGTGTATATTATAGTGAACAGCAGTCCCTGTGTGTATTATAGAGAATAGCAGTCCCTGTGTGTATTACAGAGAACAGCAGTCCCTGTGTGTATTATATAGAACAACAGTCCCTGTGTATATTATAGTGAACAGCAGTCCCTGTGTATATTATATAGAACAACAGTCCCTGTGTATGTTATAGTGAACAGCAGTCCCTGTGTGTATTATAGTGAACAGCAGTCTCTGTGTATATTACAGTGAACAGCAGTCCCTGTGTATATTATAGTGAACAACAGTCCCTGCGTATATTATAGTGAACGGCAGTCCCTGTGTATATTGTGTGAACAGCAGTCCCTGTGTGTATTATAGAGAACAGCAGTCTCTGTGTATATTATAGTGAACAACAGTCCCTGTGTATATTATAGTGAACAACAGTCCCTGTGTATATCATAGTGAACGGCAGTCCCTGTGTATATTGTGTGAACAGCAGTCCCTGTGTATATTATAGAGAACAGCAGTCCCTGTTTATATTATAGTGAACAGCAGTCCCTGTTTGTATTATAGAGAACAGCCGTCCCTGTGTGGATTATAGAGAACAGCGGTCCCCATGTATATTATAGTGAACAGCAGTCCCTGTGTGTATTATAGAGAACAGCAGTCCCTGTGTATATTATAGAAAACAGCAGTCCCTCTGTATATTATAGAGAACAGAAGTCCCTTTGTATATTATAGAGAACAGCAGTCCCTGTGTGTATTATAGTGAACAGCTGTCCCTGTGTATATTATAGTGACCCGCAGTCCCTCAGTATATTATAGTGAACAGCAGTCCCTGTGTGTATTATAGAGATCAGCAGTCACTGTGTATATTATAGTGAACAGCAGTCCCTGTGCGTATTATAGAGAACAGTAGTCCCTGTGTATATTACAGTGAACCGCAGTCCCTGTGTGTATTATAGAGAACAGCAGTCCCTGTGTGTATTACAGAGAACAGCATTCGCTGTGTATATTATAGTGAACAGCAGTCCCTGTGCGTATTATAGAGAACAGCAGTCCCTGTGTATATTCTGGGGAACAGCAGTCCCTGCGCGTATTATAGAGAACAGCAGTGCCTGTGTATATTATAGAGGACAGCAGTCCCTGTGTCTATTATAGAGAACAGCAGTCGCTGTGTGTATTATAGTGAACAGCGGCCCCTGTGTATATTATAGTGAACTGCAGTCCCTGTGTATATTATAGTGAACAGTAGTCCCTGTGTGTATTATAGTGAACAGCAGTCCCTGTGTATATTATAGAAAACAGGAGTCCCTGTGTATGTTATTGAGAGCAGCAGACCCAGTGTATATTATAGTGAACAGCAGTCCCTGTGTGTATTATAGAGAACAGCAGCCCCTGTGTGTAATATAGAGAACAGCAGTCCCTGAGTATATTATTGAGAATAGCAGTCCCTGTGTGTATTATAGAGAACAGCAGTCCCTGTGTGTATTATAGTGAATAGCAGTCCCTGTGTGTATTATAGAGAACAGCAGTCCCTGTGTATATTATAGAGAACAGCGGTCCCTGTGTGTATTATAGTGAACAGCAGTCCCTGTGTATATTATAGTGAACAGAAGTTCCTGTGTGTATTATAGAGAACAGCAGTCCCTGTGTGTATTATAGTGAACAGCAGTCCCTGTGTGCATTATAGAGAACAGCAGTCCCTGTGTATATTATAGAGAACAGCGGTCCCTGTGTGTATTATAGTGAACAGCAGTCCCTGTGTATATTATAGTGAACAGCAGTCCCTGTGTGTATTATAGAGAACAGCAGCCCCTGTGTGTATTATAGTGAACAGCAGTCCCTGTGTATATTATAGTGAACAGCAGTCCCTGTCTATATGATAGTGAACAGCAGTCCCTGTGTGGATTATAGTGAACAGCAGCCCCTGAGTATATTATAGTGAACAGCAGTCCCTGTGTATATTATAGTGAACAGCAGTTCCTGTGTGTATTATAGAGAACAGCAGTCCCTGTGTGTATTATAGTGAACAGCGGTCCCTGTGTGTATTATAGAGAACAGCAGTCCCTGTGTATATTATAGAGAACAGCGGTCCCTGTGTGTATTATAGTGAACAACAGTCCCTGTGTATATTATAGTGATCAGCAGTTCCTGTGTGTATTATAGAGAACAGCAGTCCCTGTGTGTATTATAGTGAACAGCAGTCCCTGTGTATATTATAGTGAACAGCAGTCCCTGTCTATATGATAGTGAACAGCAGTCCCTGTGTGGATTATAGTGAACAGCAGCCCCTGTGTATATTATAGTGAACTGCAGTCCCTGTGTATATTATAGTGAACAGCAGTCCCTGTGTGTATTATAGTGAACAGCAGTCCCTGTGTATATTATAGAAAACAGCAGTCCCTGTGTGTATTATAGAGAACAGCAGCCCCTGTGTGTAATATAGAGAACAGCAGTCCCTGAGTATATTATTGAGAATAGCAGTCCCTGTGTGTATTTTCGAGAACAGCAGTCCCTGTGTATATTATAGTGAATAGCAGTCCCTGTGTGTATTATAGAGAACAGCAGTCCCTGTGTATATTATAGAGAACAGCGGTCCCTGTGTGTATTATAGTGAACAGCAGCCCCTGTGTATATTATAGTGAACAGCAGTCCCTGTGCATATTATAGTGAACCACACAGTCCCTGTATATATGATAGTGAACAGCAGTCCCTGGGCATATTATAGTGAACCACACAGTCCCTGTGTATATTATAGAGAACAGCAGACCCTGTGTATGTTACAGAGAACAGCAGTCCCTGTGTGTATTATAGTGAACAGCAGTCCTTGTGTGTATTATAGAGAACAGCAGCCCCTGTGTGTAATATAGAGAACAGCAGTCCCTGAGTATATTATTGAGAATAGCAGTCCCTGTGTGTATTATAGTGAACAGCTGTCCCTGTGTATATTATAGTGGCCCGCAGTCCCTCAGTATATTATAGTGAACAGCAGTCCCTGTGTGTATTATAGAGAACAGCAGTCACTGTGTATATTATAGTGAACAGCAGTCCCTGTGCGTATTATAGAGAACAGCAGTCCCTGTGTATATTACAGTGAACAGCAGTCCCTGTGTGTATTATAGAGAACAGCAGTCCCTGTGTATGTTATAGAGAACAGCAGTCCCTGTGTGTATTACAGAGAACAGCAGTCCCTGTGTGTATTATAGAGAACAGCAGTCGCTGTGTATATTATTGTGAACAGCAGTCCCTGTGTATATTATAGAGAACAGCAGTCCCTGTGTGTATTATAGTGAAAAGCTGTCCCTGTGTATATTATAGTGACCCGCAGTCCCTCAGTATATTATAGTGAACAGCAGTCCCTGTGTGTATTATAGAGAACAGCAGTCACTGTGTATATTATAGTGAACAGCAGTCCCTGTGCGTATTATAGAGAACAGCAGTCCCTGTGCATATTACAGTGAACAGCAGTCCCTGTGTGTATTATAGAGAACAGCAGTCCCTGTGTATGTTATAGAGAACAGCAGTCCCTGTGTGTATTACAGAGAACAGCAGTCCCTGTGTGTATTATAGAGAACAGCAGTCGCTGTGTATATTATAGTGAACAGCAGTCCCTGTGCGTATTATAGAGAACAGCAGTCCCTGTGTATATTCTGGGGAACAGCAGTCCCTGTGCGTATTATAGAGAACAGCAGTCCCTGTGTCTATTATAGAGAACAGCAGTCGCTGTGTATATTATAGAGAACAGCAGTCCCTGTGTATATTATAGAGAACAGTAGTCCCTGTGTGTATTATAGTGAACAGCAGTCCCTGTGTGCATTACAGTGAACAGCAGTCCCTGTGTGTATTATAGAGAACAACAGTCCCTGTGTATATTATAGTGAACAGCAGTCCCTGTGCTTATTATAGAGAACAGCAGTCCCTGTGCATATTACAGTGAACAGCAGCCCCTGTGTGTATTATAGTGAACAGCAGTCCCTGTGCATATTATAGAGAACAGCAGTCCCTGTGTGTATTATAGTGAACAGCAGTCCCTGTGTGTATTATAGTGAACAGCGGTCCCTGTGAATATTATAGTGAACTGCAGTCCCTGTGTATATTATAGTGAACAGCAGTCCCTGTGTGTATTATAGTGAACAGCAGTCCCTGTGTATATTATAGAAAACAGCAATCCCTGTGTATATTATTGAGAGCAGCAGACCCAGTGTATATTATAGTGAACAGCAGTCCCTGTGTGTATTATAGAGAACAGCAGCCCCTGTGTGTAATATAGAGAACAGCAGTCCCTGAGTATATTATTGAGAATAGCAGTCCCTGTGTGTAATATAGAGAACAGCAGTCCCTGTGTATATTATAGTGAATAGCAGTCCCTGTGTGTATTATAGAGAACAGCAGTCCCTGTGTGTATTATCGAGAACAGCAGTCCCTGTGTATATTATAGAGAACAGCGGTCCCTGTGTGTATTATAGTGAACAGCAGTCCCTGTGTATATTATAGTGAACAGCAGTCCCTGTCTATATGATAGTGAACAGCAGTCCCTGTGTGGATTATAGTGAACAGCAGCCCCTGTGTATATTATACTGAACAGCAGTCCCTGTGCATATTATAGTGAACCACACAGTCCCTGTGTATATTATAGAGAACAGCAGTCCCTGGGCATATTATAGTGAACCACACAGTCCCTGTGTATATCATAGTTGACAGCAGTCCGTGTTTGTAATATAGAGAACAGCAGTCCCTGAGTATATTATTGAGAATAGCAGTCCCTGTGTGTATTATAGAGAACAGCAGTCCCTGAGTGTATTATAGTGAACAGCAGTCCCTGTGTGTATTATAGTGAACAGCAGTCCCTGTTTATATTATATTGAACAGCAGGCCCTGTGTATATTATAGTGAACAGCAGTCCCTGTGTATATGATAGTGAACAGCAGTCCCTGTGTGGATTATAGTGAACAGCAGCCCCTGTGTATATTATAGTGAACAGCAGTCCCTGTGCATATTATAGTGAACCACACAGTCCCTGTGTATATTATAGAGAACAGCAGTCCCTGTGTATGTTACAGAGAACAGCAGTCCCTGTGTGTATTATAGTGAACAGCAGTCCTTGTGTGTATTATAGAGAACAGCAGCCCCTGTGTGTAATATAGAGAACAGCAGTCCCTGAGTATATTATTGAGAATAGCAGTCCCTGTGTGTATTATAGAGAACAGCAGTCCCTGAGTATATTATTGAGAATAGCAGTCCCTGTGTGTATTATTGAGAATAGCAGTCCCTGTGTGTATTATAGAGAACAGCAGTCCCTGAGTGTATTATAGAGAACAGCAGTCCCTGTGTATATTATAGAGAACAGCGGTCCCTCTGTGTATTATAGTGAACAGCAGTCCCTGTGTGTATTATAGTGAACAGCAGTCCCTGTGTGTATTATAGAGAACAGCAGTCCCTGTGTGTATTATAGTGAACAGCAGTCCCTGTGTATATTATAGTGAACGGCAGTCCCTGTCTATATGATAGTGAACAGCAGTCCCTGTGTGGATTATAGTGAACAGCAGCCCCTGTGTATATTATACTGAACAGCAGTCCCTGTGCATATTATAGTGAACCACACAGTCCCTGTGTATATTATAGAGAACAGCAGTCCCTGTGTATGTTACAGAGAACAGCAGTCCCTGTGTGTATTATAGAGAACAGCAGTCCCTGTGTGTATTATAGAGAACAGCGGTCCCTGTGTGTATTATAGTGAACAGCAGTCCCTGTGTATATTATAGTGAACAGCAGTCCCTGTGTGTATTATAGAGAACAGCAGTCCCTGTGTGTATTATAGTGAACAGCAGTCCCTGCGTATATTATAGTGAACGGCAGTCCCTGTCTATATGATAGTGAACAGCAGTCCCTGTGTGGATTATAGTGAACAGCAGCCCCTGTGTTTTTTATACTGAACAGCAGTCCCTGTATATATTATAGTGAACCACACAGTCCCTGTGTATATTATAGAGAACAGCAGTCCCTGTGTATGTTACAGAGAACAGCAGTCCCTGTGTGTATTATAGTGAACAGCAGTCCTTGTGTGTATTATAGAGAACAGCAGTCCATCTGTGTATTATATTGAACAGCAGTACCTGTGTATATTATAGAGAACAGCAGTCCCTGTGTGTAATACAGAGAACAGCAGTCGCTGTGTGTATTATGGAGAACAGCAATCCCTGTGTATATTATAGAGAACAGCAGTCCCTCTTTATATTATAGAGAACAGCATTCGCTGTGTGTATTATAGAGAACAGCAGTCCCTGTGTATGTTATAGAGAACCGCAGTCGCTGTGTGTATTATAGAGAACAGCATTCCCTCTTTATATTATAGAGAACAGCATTCGCTGTGTGTATTATAGAGAACTCCAGTCCCTGTGTGTATTATAGAGAACAGCAGTCCATCTGTGTATTATGGAGAACAGCTGTCCCTGTGTATATTATAGTGAACAGCAGTCACTGTGTATATTATAGTGAACAGCAGTCCCTGTGTATATTATAGTAAACAGCAGTCCCTGTGTGTATTATAGTGAACAGCAGTCCCTCTGTGTATTATAGAGAACAGCTGTCCCTGTGTATATTATTGTGAACAGCAGTCCCTGTGTATATTATAGAGACCAGCAGTCCCTGTGTATATTATTTAGAACAGCAGTCCCAGTGTATATTGCAGAGAGCAGCAGACACTGTGAGTATTAGGGAAAGCAGCAGTCCCTGTGTGTATTATAGAGAATAGCAGTCCCTCTGAGCATTATAGTCGACATCAGTCCCTGTGTGTATTATAGTGAAAAGCAGTACGTGTGTGTATTATAGAGAACAGTAGTCTCTGTTTGTATTATAGTGAACAATAGCTGCTGTGTATATTATCGAGAACAGCAGTCCCAGTGTACATTGTAGAGAGCAGCAGTCCCTGTTGGTATAATAGTGAACAGCAGTCCCTTTGAATATTAGGGACAACAGCAATCCCTGTGTATATTATAGAGAACAGCTGTCCCTGTTTGTATGATAGTGAACAGCAGTCCCTGTGTATATTATAGTGAACAGCAGTCCCTGTGTATATTATAGTGAACAGCAGTCCCTGTGTGTATTATAGAGAACAGCAGTCCCTGTGTGTATTGTAGAGAACTGCAGTCCCTGTGTATATTATAGTGAACAACAGTCCATGTTTATATTATAGAGAACAGCTGTCCCTGTGTATATTATTGAGAGCAGCAGTCCCTGTTGGTATAATAGTGAACAGCAGTCCCTTTGAATATTAGGGACAACAGCAATCCCTGTGTATATTATAGAGAACAGCTGTCCCTGTTTGTATGATAGTTAACAGCTGTCCCTGTGTATATTATAGAGAATAGCAGTCCCTCTGTGCATTATAGTGAACAGCAGTCCCTGTGTGTATTATAGAGAACAGCAGTCCCTGTGTGTATTATAGAGAACAGCAGTCCCTGTGTATATTATAGAGAACATCAGTCCCTGTGTATATTATAGAGAACAGCAGTCCCTGTGTGTATTGTAGAGAACTGCAGTCCCTGTGTATATTATAGTGAACAACAGTCCATGTTTATATTATAGAGAACAGCTGTCCCTGTGTATATTATTGAGAGCAGCAGTCCCTGTTGGTATAATAGTGAACAGCAGTCCCTTTGAATATTAGGGACAACAGCAATCTCTGTGTATATTATAGAGAACAGCTGTCCCTGTTTGTATGATAGTTAACAGCAGTCCCTGTGTATATTATAGAGAATAGCAGTCCCTCTGTGCATTATAGTGAACAGCAGTCACTGTGTGTATTATAGAGAACAGCAGTCCCTGTGTGTATTACAGAGAGCAGCAGTCCCTGTGTATAATAGAGAATAGCAGTCCCTGTGGACATAATACGGAACAGCAGTCTCTGTGTATATTATAGTGAACAGCAGTCCCTGTGTATATTATTGTGAACAGCAGTCCCTGTGTGTATTATAGAGAACAGCAGTCCCTGTGTATATTATAGTGAACAGCAGTCCCTGTCTGTATTATAGTGAACAGCAGTCCCTGTGTGTATTATAATGAACAGCAGTCCCTGTGTATATTATAGAAAACAGCAGTCCCTGTGTGTATTATAGAGAACAGCAGCCCCTGTGTGTAATATAGAGAACAGCAGTCCCTGAGTATATTATTGAGAATAGCAGTCCCTGTGTGTATTATAGAGAACAGCAGTCCCTGTGTATATTATAGTGAATAGCAGTCCCTGTGTGTATTATAGAGAACAGCAGTCCCTGTGTATATTATAGAGAACAGCGGTCCCTGTGTGTATTATAGTGAACAGCAGCCCCTGTGTATATTATAGTGAACAGCAGTCCCTGGGCATATTATAGTGAACCACACAGTCCCTGTATATATGATAGTGAAGAGCAGTCCCTGGGCATATTATAGTGAACCACACAGTCCCTGTGTATATTATAGAGAACAGCAGACCCTGTGTATGTTACAGAGAACAGCAGTCCCTGTGTGTTTTATAGTGAACAGCAGTCCTTGTGTGTATTATAGAGAACAGCAGCCCCTGTGTGTAATATAGAGAACAGCAGTCCCTGAGTATATTATTGAGAATAGCAGTCCCTGTGTGTATTATAGTGAACAGCTGTCCCTGTGTATATTATAGTGGCCCGCAGTCCCTCAGTATATTATAGTGAACAGCAGTCCCTGTGTGTATTATAGAGAACAGCAGTCACTGTGTATATTATAGTGAACAGCAGTCCCTGTGCGTATTATAGAGAACAGCAGTCCCTGTGTATATTACAGTGAACAGCAGTCCCTGTGTGTATTATAGAGAACAGCAGTCCCTGTGTATGTTATAGAGAACAGCAGTCCCTGTGTGTATTACAGAGAACAGCAGTCCCTGTGTGTATTATAGAGAACAGCAGTCGCTGTGTATATTATAGTGAACAGCAGTCCCTGTGTATATTATAGAGAACAGCAGTCCCTGTGTGTATTATAGTGAAAAGCTGTCCCTGTGTATATTATAGTGACCCGCAGTCCCTCAGTATATTATAGTGAACAGCAGTCCCTGTGTGTATTATAGAGAACAGCAGTCACTGTGTATATTATAGTGAACAGCAGTCCCTGTGCGTATTATAGAGAACAGCAGTCCCTGTGCATATTACAGTGAACAGCAGTCCCTGTGTGTATTATAGAGAACAGCAGTCCCTGTGTATGTTATAGAGAACAGCAGTCCCTGTGTGTATTACAGAGAACAGCAGTCCCTGTGTGTATTATAGAGAACAGCAGTCGCTGTGTATATTATAGTGAACAGCAGTCCCTGTGCGTATTATAGAGAACAGCAGTCCCTCTGTATATTCTGGGGAACAGCAGTCCCTGTGCGTATTATAGAGAACAGCAGTCCCTGTGTATATTATAGAGAACAGCAGTCCCTGTGTCTATTATAGAGAACAGCAGTCGCTGTGTATATTATAGAGAACAGCAGTCCCTGTGTATATTATAGAGAACAGTAGTCCCTGTGTGTATTATAGTGAACAGCAGTCCCTGTGTGCATTACAGTGAACAGCAGTCCCTGTGTGTATTATAGAGAACAACAGTTCCTGTGTATATTATAGAGAACAGCAGTCCCTGTGCTTATTATAGAGAACAGCAGTCCCTGTGCATATTATAGTGAACAGCAGCCCCTGTGTGTATTATAGTGAACAGCAGTCCCTGTGCATATTATAGAGAACAGCAGTCCCTGTGTGTATTATAGTGAACAGCAGTCCCTGTGTGTATTATAGTGAACAGCGGTCCCTGTGTATATTATAGTGAACTGCAGTCCCTGTGTATATTATAGTGAACAGCAGTCCCTGTGTGTATTATAGTGAACAGCAGTCCCTGTGTATATTATAGAAAACAGCAATCCCTGTGTATATTATTGAGAGCAGCAGACCCAGTGTATATTATAGTGAACAGCAGTCCCTGTGTGTATTATAGAGAACAGCAGCCCTGTGTGTAATATAGAGAACAGCAGTCCCTGAGTATATTATTGAGAATAGCAGTCCCTGTGTGTATTATAGAGAACAGCAGTCCCTGTGTATATTATAGTGAATAGCAGTCCCTGTGTGTATTATAGAGAACAGCAGTCCCTGTGTGTATTATCGAGAACAGCAGTTCCTGTGTATATTATAGAGAACAGCGGTCCCTGTGTGTATTATAGTGAACAGCAGTCCCTGTGTATATTATAGTGAACAGCAGTCCCTGTGTATATGATAGTGAACAGCAGTCCCTGTGTGGATTATAGTGAACAGCAGCCCCTGTGTATATTATACTGAACAGCAGTCCCTGTGCATATTATAGTGAACCACACAGTCCCTGTGTATATTATAGAGAACAGCAGTCCCTGGGCATATTATAGTGAACCACACAGTCCCTGTGTATATTATAGTTAACAGCAGTCCGTGTTTGTAATATAGAGAACAGCAGTCCCTGAGTATATTATTGAGAATAGCAGTCCCTGTGTGTATTATAGAGAACAGCAGTCCCTGAGTGTATTATAGTGAACAGCAGTCCCTGTGTGTATTATAGTGAACAGCAGTCCCTGTTTATATTATATTGAACAGCAGGCCCTGTGTATATTATAGTGAACAGCAGTCCCTGTGTATATGATAGTGAACAGCAGTCCCTGTGTGGATTATAGTGAACAGCAGCCCCTGTGTATATTATAGTGAACAGCAGTCCCTGTGCATATTATAGTGAACCACACAGTCCCTGTATATATGATAGTGAACAGCAGTCCCTGGGCATATTATAGTGAACCACACAGTCCCTGTGTATATTATAGAGAACAGCAGTCCCTGTGTATGTTACAGAGAACAGCAGTCCCTGTGTGTATTACAGTGAACAGCAGTCCTTGTGTGTATTATAGAGAACAGCAGCCCCTGTGTGTAATATAGAGAACAGCAGTCCCTGAGTATATTATTGAGAATAGCAGTCCCTGTGTGTATTATAGAGAACAGCAGTCCCTGTGTATATTATAGTGAATAGCAGTCCCTGTGTGTATTATAGAGAACAGCAGTCCCTGAGTGTATTATAGAGAACAGCAGTCCCTGTGTATATTATAGAGAACAGCGGTCCCTCTGTGTATTATAGTGAACAGCAGTCCCTGTGTGTATTATAGTGAACAGCAGTCCCTGTGTGTATTATAGAGAACAGCAGTCCCTGTGTGTATTATAGTGAACAGCAGTCCCTGTGTATATTATAGTGAACGGCAGTCCCTGTCTATATGATAGTGAACAGCAGTCCCTGTGTGGATTATAGTGAACAGCAGCCCCTGTGTATATTATACTGAACAGCAGTCCCTGTGCATATTATAGTGAACCACACAGTCCCTGTGTATATTATAGAGAACAGCAATCCCTGGGCATATTATAGTGAACCACACAGTCCCTGTGTATATTATAGAGAACAGCAGTCCCTGTGTATGTTACAGAGAACAGCAGTCCCTGTGTGTATTATAGAGAACAGCAGTCCCTGTGTGTATTATAGAGAACAGCAGTCCCTGTGTATATTATAGAGAACAGCAGTCCCTGTGTATATTATAGAGAACAGCGGTCCCTGTGTGTATTATAGTGAACAGCAGTCCCTGTGTATATTATAGTGAACAGCAGTCCCTGTGTGTATTATAGAGAACAGCAGTCTCTGTGTGTATTATAGTGAACAGCAGTCCCTGTGTATATTATAGTGAACGGCAGTCCCTGTCTATATGATAGTGAACAGCAGTCCCTGTGTGGATTATAGTGAACAGCAGCCCCTGTGTTTTTTATACTGAACAGCAGTCCCTGTGCATATTATAGTGAACCACACAGTCCCTGTGTATATTATAGAGAACAGCAGTCCCTGTGTATGTTACAGAGAACAGCAGTCCCTGTGTGTATTATAGTGAACAGCAGTCCTTGTGTGTATTATAGAGAACGGCAGTCCATCTGTGTATTATATTGAACAGCAGTACCTGTGTATATTATAGAGAACAGCAGTCCCTGTGTGTAATACAGAGAACAGCAGTCGCTGTGTGTATTATGGAGAACAGCAATCCCTGTGTATATTATAGAGAACAGCAGTCCCTCTTTATATTATAGAGAACAGCATTCGCTGTGTGTATTATAGAGAACAGCAGTCCCTGTGTGTATTACAGAGAACAGCAGTCCCTGTGTGTATTATAGAGAACAGCAGTCGCTGTGTATATTATAGTGAACAGCAGTCCCTGTGCGTATTATAGAGAACAGCAGTCCCTCTGTATATTCTGGGGAACAGCAGTCCCTGTGCGTATTATAGAGAACAGCAGTCCCTGTGTATATTATAGAGAACAGCAGTCCCTGTGTCTATTATAGAGAACAGCAGTCGCTGTGTATATTATAGAGAACAGCAGTCCCTGTGTATATTATAGAGAACAGTAGTCCCTGTGTGTATTATAGTGAACAGCAGTCCCTGTGTGCATTACAGTGAACAGCAGTCCCTGTGTGTATTATAGAGAACAACAGTTCCTGTGTATATTATAGAGAACAGCAGTCCCTGTGCTTATTATAGAGAACAGCAGTCCCTGTGCATATTACAGTGAACAGCAGCCCCTGTGTGTATTATAGTGAACAGCAGTCCCTGTGCATATTATAGAGAACAGCAGTCCCTGTGTGTATTATAGTGAACAGCAGTCCCTGTGTGTATTATAGTGAACAGCGGTCCCTGTGTATATTATAGTGAACTGCAGTCCCTGTGTATATTATAGTGAACAGCAGTCCCTGTGTGTATTATAGTGAACAGCAGTCCCTGTGTATATTATAGAAAACAGCAATCCCTGTGTATATTATTGAGAGCAGCAGACCCAGTGTATATTATAGTGAACAGCAGTCCCTGTGTGTATTATAGAGAACAGCAGCCCCTGTGTGTAATATAGAGAACAGCAGTCCCTGAGTATATTATTGAGAATAGCAGTCCCTGTGTGTATTATAGAGAACAGCAGTCCCTGTGTATATTATAGTGAATAGCAGTCCCTGTGTGTATTATAGAGAACAGCAGTCCCTGTGTGTATTATCGAGAACAGCAGTTCCTGTGTATATTATAGAGAACAGCGGTCCCTGTGTGTATTATAGTGAACAGCAGTCCCTGTGTATATTATAGTGAACAGCAGTCCCTGTCTATATGATAGTGAACAGCAGTCCCTGTGTGGATTATAGTGAACAGCAGCCCCTGTGTATATTATACTGAACAGCAGTCCCTGTGCATATTATAGTGAACCACACAGTCCCTGTGTATATTATAGAGAACAGCAGTCCCTGGGCATATTATAGTGAACCACACAGTCCCTGTGTATATCATAGTTGACAGCAGTCCGTGTTTGTAATATAGAGAACAGCAGTCCCTGAGTATATTATTGAGAATAGCAGTCCCTGTGTGTATTATAGAGAACAGCAGTCCCTGAGTGTATTATAGTGAACAGCAGTCCCTGTGTGTATTATAGTGAACAGCAGTCCCTGTTTATATTATATTGAACAGCAGGCCCTGTGTATATTATAGTGAACAGCAGTCCCTGTGTATATGATAGTGAACAGCAGTCCCTGTGTGGATTATAGTGAACAGCAGCCCCTGTGTATATTATAGTGAACAGCAGTCCCTGTGCATATTATAGTGAACCACACAGTCCCTGTATATATGATAGTGAACAGCAGTCCCTGGGCATATTATAGTGAACCACACAGTCCCTGTGTATATTATAGAGAACAGCAGTCCCTGTGTATGTTACAGAGAACAGCAGTCCCTGTGTGTATTACAGTGAACAGCAGTCCTTGTGTGTATTATAGAGAACAGCAGCCCCTGTGTGTAATATAGAGAACAGCAGTCCCTGAGTATATTATTGAGAATAGCAGTCCCTGTGTGTATTATAGAGAACAGCAGTCCCTGTGTATATTATAGTGAATAGCAGTCCCTGTGTGTATTATAGAGAACAGCAGTCCCTGAGTGTATTATAGAGAACAGCAGTCCCTGTGTATATTATAGAGAACAGCGGTCCCTCTGTGTATTATAGTGAACAGCAGTCCCTGTGTGTATTATAGTGAACAGCAGTCCCTGTGTGTATTATAGAGAACAGCAGTCCCTGTGTGTATTATAGTGAACAGCAGTCCCTGTGTATATTATAGTGAACGGCAGTCCCTGTCTATATGATAGTGAACAGCAGTCCCTGTGTGGATTATAGTGAACAGCAGCCCCTGTGTATATTATACTGAACAGCAGTCCCTGTGCATATTATAGTGAACCACACAGTCCCTGTGTATATTATAGAGAACAGCAGTCCCTGGGCATATTATAGTGAACCACACAGTCCCTGTGTATATTATAGAGAACAGCAGTCCCTGTGTATGTTACAGAGAACAGCAGTCCCTGTGTGTATTATAGAGAACAGCAGTCCCTGTGTGTATTATAGAGAACAGCAGTCCCTGTGTATATTATAGAGAACAGCAGTCCCTGTGTATATTATAGAGAACAGCGGTCCCTGTGTGTATTATAGTGAACAGCAGTCCCTGTGTATATTATAGTGAACAGCAGTCCCTGTGTGTATTATAGAGAACAGCAGTCTCTGTGTGTATTATAGTGAACAGCAGTCCCTGTGTATATTATAGTGAACGGCAGTCCCTGTCTATATGATAGTGAACAGCAGTCCCTGTGTGGATTATAGTGAACAGCAGCCCCTGTGTTTATTATAGTGAACAGCAGTCCCTGTGCATATTATAGTGAACCACACAGTCCCTGTGTATATTATAGAGAACAGCAGTCCCTGTGTATGTTACAGAGAACAGCAGTCCCTGTGTGTATTATAGTGAACAGCAGTCCTTGTGTGTATTATAGAGAACAGCAGTCCATCTGTGTATTATATTGAACAGCAGTACCTGTGTATATTATAGAGAACAGCAGTCCCTGTGTGTAATATAGAGAACAGCAGTCGCTGTGTGTATTATGGAGAACAGCAATCCCTGTGTATATTATAGAGAACAGCAGTCCCTCTTTATATTATAGAGAACAGCATTCGCTGTGTGTATTATAGAGAACAGCAGTCCCTGTGTATATTATAGAGAACCGCAGTCGCTGTGTGTATTATAGAGAACAGCATTCCCTCTTTATATTATAGAGAACAGCATTCGCTGTGTGTATTATAGAGAACTCCAGTCCTTGTGTGTATTATAGAGAACAGCAGTCCATCTGTGTATTATGGAGAACAGCTGTCCCTGTGTATATTATAGTGAACAGCAGTCACTGTGTATATTATAGTGAACAGCAGTCCCTGTGTATATTATAGTAAACAGCAGTCCCTGTGTGTATTATAGTGAACAGCAGTCCCTCTGTGTATTATAGAGAACAGCTGTCCCTGTGTATATTATTGTGAACAGCAGTCCCTGTGTATATTATAGAGACCAGCAGTCCCTGTGTATATTATTTAGAACAGCAGTCCCAGTGTATATTGCAGAGAGCAGCAGACACTGTGAGTATTAGGGAAAGCAGCAGTCCCTGTGTGTATTATAGAGAATAGCAGTCCCTCTGAGCATTATAGTCGACATCAGTCCCTGTGTGTATTATAGTGAAAAGCAGTACGTGTGTGTATTATAGAGAACAGTAGTCTCTGTTTGTATTATAGTGAACAATAGCTGCTGTGTATATTATCGAGAACAGCAGTCCCAGTGTACATTGTAGAGAGCAGCAGTCCCAGTTGGTATAATAGTGAACAGCAGTCCCTTTGAATATTAGGGACAACAGCAATCCCTGTGTATATTATAGAGAACAGCTGTCCCTGTTTGTATGATAGTGAACAGCAGTCCCTGTGTATATTATAGTGAACAGCAGTCCCTGTGTATATTATAGTGAACAGCAGTCCCTGTGTGTATTATAGAGAACAGCAGTCCCTGTGTGTATTATAGAGAACAGCAGTCCCTGTGTATATTATAGAGAACATCAGTCCCTGTGTATATTATAGAGAACAGCAGTCCCTGTGTGTATTGTAGAGAACTGCAGTCCCTGTGTATATTATAGTGAACAACAGTCCATGTTTATATTATAGAGAACAGCTGTCCCTGTGTATATTATTGAGAGCAGCAGTCCCTGTTGGTATAATAGTGAACAGCAGTCCCTTTGAATATTAGGGACAACAGCAATCCCTGTGTATATTATAGAGAACAGCTGTCCCTGTTTGTATGATAGTTAACAGCTGTCCCTGTGTATATTATAGAGAATAGCAGTCCCTCTGTGCATTATAGTGAACAGCAGTCCCTGTGTGTATTATAGAGAACAGCAGTCCCTGTGTGTATTATAGAGAACAGCAGTCCCTGTGTATATTATAGAGAACATCAGTCCCTGTGTATATTATAGAGAACAGCAGTCCCTGTGTGTATTGTAGAGAACTGCAGTCCCTGTGTATATTATAGTGAACAACAGTCCATGTTTATATTATAGTGAACAGCTGTCCCTGTGTATATTATTGAGAGCAGCAGTCCCTGTTGGTATAATAGTGAACAGCAGTCCCTTTGAATATTAGGGACAACAGCAATCCCTGTGTATATTATAGAGAACAGCTGTCCCTGTTTGTATGATAGTTAACAGCAGTCCCTGTGTATATTATAGAGAATAGCAGTCCCTCTGTGCATTATAGTGAACAGCAGTCACTGTGTGTATTATAGAGAACAGCAGTCCCTGTGTGTATTACAGAGAGCAGCAGTCCCTGTGTATAATAGAGAATAGCAGTCCCTGTGGACATAATACGGAACAGCAGTCTCTGTGTATATTATAGTGAACAGCAGTCCCTGTGTATATTATAGTGAACAACAGTCCCTGTGTGTATTATAGAGAACAGCAGTCCCTGTGTATATTATAGAGAACATCAGTCCCTGTGTATATTATAGAGAACAGCAGTCCCTGTGTGTATTGTAGAGAACTGCAGTCCCTGTGTATATTATAGTGAACAACAGTCCATGTTTATATCATAGAGAACAGCTGTCCCTGTGTATATTATTGAGAACAGCAGTCCCTGTGTATATTACAGAGAACAGCTGTCCCTGTGTATATTATTGAGAACAGCAGTCCCTGTTTATATTATAGAGAACAGCAGTCCCTGTGTGTATTATAGTGAACAGCAGTCACTGTGTATATTATACTGAACTGCAGTCCCTGTGTATATTATGGAGAACAGCAGTCCCTGTGTGTATTTTCGAGAACAGCAGTCCCTGTGTGTATTATAGTGAACAGCAGTCCCTGTGTATATTATAGAGAATAGCAGTCCCTGTGTATATTATAGAGAACAGCAGTCCCTGTGTATATTATAGTGAACATCAGTCCCTGTGTGTATTATAGTGAACAGCAGTCCCTGTGTATATTATAGAGAATAGCAGTCCCTGTGTATATTATAGAGACAGCAGTCCCTGTGTATATTATTGTGAACAGCAGTCCCTGTGTGTATTATAGTGAACAGCAGTCCCTGTGTGTATTATAGAGAACAGCAGTCCCTGTGCGTAGTATAGAGAACAGCAGTCCCTGTGTGTATTATAGTGAACAGCAGTCCCTGTTTATATTATAGAGAACAGCAGTCCCTGTGTATATTATTGAGAACAGCAGTCCCAGTGTATATTGCAGAGAGCAGCAGACACTGCGAATATTAGGGACAACAGCGGTCCCTGTTTGTAGTATAGAGAATAGCAGTACGTGTGTGTATTATAGAAAACAGCAGCCCCTGTGTGTATTATAGAGAACAGCAGTCCCTGTTTGTATTATAGTGAACAATAGCTGCTGTGATAATTATCGAGAACAGCAGTCACAGTGTATATTATAGAGAATAGCAGTCCCTGTGTGCATTACACAGCGAACAGAAGTCCCTGTGTATATTATAGAGAACAGCAGCCCCTGTGTATATTATAGTGAACAGCGGTCCCTGTGTGTATTATAGAGAACAGCAGTCCCTGAGTATATTATAGTGAACAGCAGGCCCTGTGTATATTATAGTGAACAGCAGTCCCTGTGTATATGATAGTGAACAGCAGTCCCTGTGTGGATTATAGTGAACAGCAGTCCCTGTACATATTATAGTGAACCACACAGTCCCTGTATATATGATAGTGAACATCAGTCCCTGGGCATATTATAGTGAACCACACAGTCCCTGTGTATATTATAGAGAACAGCAGTCCCTGTGTATGTTACAGAGAACAGCAGTCCCTGTGTGTATTATAGTGAACAGCAGTCCTTGTGTGTATTATAGAGAACAGCAGCCCCTGTGTGTAATATAGAGAACAGCAGTCCCTGAGTATATTATTGAGAATAGCAGTCCCTGTGTGTATTATAGAGAACAGAAGTCCCTGTGTATATTATAGTGAATAGCAGTCCCTGTGTGTATTATAGAGAACAGCAGTCCCTGTGTATATTATAGAGAACAGCAGTCCCTGTGTGTATTATAGTGAACAGCTGTCCCTGTGTATATTATAGTGACCCGCAGTCCCTCAGTATATTATAGTGAACAGCAGTCCCTGAGTATATTATAGTGAACAACAGGCCCTGTGTATATTATAGTGAACAGCAGTCCCTGTGTATATGATAGTGAACAGCAGTCCCTGTGTGTATTATAGAGAACAGCAGTCCCTGTTTGTATTATAGTGAACAATAGCTGCTGTGAATATTATCGAGAACAGCAGTCACAGTGTATATTGTAGAGAGCAGCAGTCCCTGTGGGTATAATAGTGAACAGCAGCCCCTGTGTATATTATAGAGAATAGCAGTCCCTGTGTGCATTACACAGCGAACAGCAGTCCCTGTGTATATTATAGAGAACAGCAGCCCCTGTGTATATTATAGTGAACAGCAGTCCCTGCGTATATTAAAGTGAACAGAAGTCCCTGTGTATATTGTAGAGAGCAGCAGTCCCTGTGGGTATAATAGTCAACAGCAGTCCCTGTGTATATTATAGAGAATAGCAGTCCCTGTGTATATTATAGTGAACAGCAGTCCCTGTGTGTATTATAGTGAACTGCAGTCCCTGTGTATAATATAGTGAACAGCAGTCCCTGTGTGTATTATAGAGAATGGCAGTCCCTGTGTATATTATAGAAAACAGCAGTCCCTATGTGTATTATAGTGAACAGAAGACCCTGTGTGTATAATAGAGAACTGCAGTCGCTGTGTGTATATTATAGTGAACAGCAGTCCCTGTGGACATAATACGGAACAGCAGTCCCTGTGCGTATTATAGAGAACAGCAGTCCCTGTGTATATTATAGAGAACAGCAGTCCCTGTGTGTATTATAGAGAACAGCAGTCGCTGTGTATATTATAGTGAACAGCAGTCCCTGTGCGTATTATAAAGAACAGCAGTCCCTGTGTATATTATAGAGAACAGCAGTCCCTGTGTATATTATAGAGAACAGCAGTCCCTGTGTGTATTATAGAGAACAGCAGTCCCTGTGTATATTATAGAGAACAGCGGTCCCTGTGCGTATTATAGAGAACAGCAGTCCCTGTGTGTATTATAGAGAACAGCAGTCCTGTGTATATTATAGAGAACAGCGGTCCCTGTGCATATAATAGAGAACAGCAGTCCCTGTGTGTATTATAGAGAACAGCAGTCCCTGTGTATATTATAGAGAACAGCGGTCCCTCTGCGTATTATAGAGAACAGCAGTCCCTGTGTGGATTATAGAGAACAGCAGTCCCTGTGTATATTATAGAGAACAGCGGTCCCTGTGCATATAATAGAGAACAGCAGTCCCTGTGTGTATTATAGAGAACAGCAGTCCCGTGTATATTATAGTGAATAGCAGTCCCTGTATGTATTATAGAGAACAGCAGTCCCTGTGTGTATTATAGAGAACAGCAGTCCCTGTGTATATTATAGTGAACAGCAGTCCCTGTGTGTATTTTCGAGAACAGCAGTCCCTGTGCGTATTATAGTGAACAGCAGTCCTTGTGTATATTATAGTGAACTGCAGTCACTGTGTACATTATAGTGGACAGCAGTCCCTGAGCATATTATAGAGAACAGCAGTCTCTGTGTATAATATAGAGAATAGCAGTCCCTGGCTGTATTATAGAGAACAGCAGTCACTGTGTATATTATAGTGAACAGCAGTCCTTGATTATATTATAGAGAACAGCAGTCCCAGTGTGTATTATAGTGAACAGCAGTCCCTGTGTATATTATAGAGAACAGCAGTCACTGTGTGTATTATAGTGAACAGCAGTCCCTGTGCGTATTATAGAGAACAGCAGTCACTGTGTATGTTATAGTGAACAACAGTCCCTGTGCGTATTATAGAGAACAGCAGTCCCTGTGTATATTACAGTGAACAGCAGTCCCTGTGTGTATTATAGAGAACAGCAGTCCCTGTGTATGTTATAGAGAACAGCAGTCCCTGTGTGTATTACAGAGAACAGCAGTCCCTGTGTGTATTATAGAGAACAGCAGTCCCTGTGTATATTATAGACCACAGCAGTCGCTGTGTGTATTATAGAGAACAGCAGTCCCTCTTTATATTATAGAGAACAGCATTCGCTGTGTGTATTATAGAGAACTCCAGTCCCTGTGTGTATTATAGAGAACAGCAGTCCATCTGTGTATTATGGAGAACAGCTGTCCCTGTGTATATTTTAGTGAACAGCAGTCACTGTGTATATTATAGTGAACAGCAGTCCCTGTGTATATCATAGAGACCAGCAGTCCCTGTGTATATTATTTAGAACAGCAGTCCCAGTGTATATTGCAGAGAGCAGCAGACACTGTGAGTATTAGGGAAAGCAGCAGTCCCTGTGTGTATTATAGAGAATAGCAGTCCCTCTGAGCATTATAGTTGACAGCAGTCCCTGTGTATTTTATAGAGCACAGCAGTCCCTGTGTGTATTATAGTGAACAGCTGTCCCTGTGTATATTATAGTGACCCGCAGTCCCTCAGTATATTATAGTGAACAGCAGTCCCTGTGTGTATTATAGAGAACAGCAGTCACTGTGTAAATTATAGTGAACAGCAGTCCCTGTGCGTATTATAGAGAACAGCAGTCCCTGTGTATATTACAGTGAACAGCAGTCCCTGTGTGTATTATAGAGAACAGCAGTCCCTGTGTATGTTATAGAGAACAGCAGTCCCTGTGTGTATTACAGAGAACAGCAGTCCCTGTGTATATTATAGAGAACAGCAGTCGCTGTGTGTATTATGGAGAACAGCAATCCCTGTGTATATTATAGAGAACAGCAGTCCCTCTTTATATTATAGAGAACAGCATTCGCTGTGTGTATTATAGAGAACTCCAGTCCCTGTGTGTATTATGGAGAACAGCAGTCCATCTGTGTATTATGGAGAACAGCTGTCCCTGTGTATATTATAGTGAACAGCAGTCACTGTGTATATTATAGTGAACAGCAGTCCCTGTGTATATTATAGTAAACAGCAGTTCCTGTGTGTATTATAGTGAACAGCAGTCCCTCTGTGTATTATAGAGAACAGCTGTCCCTGTGTATATTATTGTGAACCGCAGTCCCTGTGTATATTATAGAGACCAGCAGTCCCTGTGTATATTATTTAGAACAGCAGTCCCAGTGTATATTGCAGAGAGCAGCAGACACTGTGAGTATTAGGGAAAGCAGCAGTCCCTGTGTGTATTATAGAGAATAGCAGTCCCTCTGAGCATTATAGTTGACATCAGTCCCTGTGTGTATTATAGTGAAAAGCAGTACGTGTGTGTATTATAGAGAACAGTAGTCTCTGTTTGTATTATAGTGAACAATAGCTGCTGTGTCTATTATCGAGAACAGCAGTCCCAGTGTACATTGTAGAGAGCAGCAGTCCCTGTTGGTATAATAGTGAACAGCAGTCCCTTTGAATATTAGGGACAACAGCAATCCCTGTGTATATTATAGAGAACAGCTGTCCCTGTTTGTATGATAGTGAACAGCAGTCCCTGTGTATATTATAGAGAATAGCAGTCCC